>NC_090743.1:119683074-119685574 GCF_036898095.1 Palaemon carinicauda | reverse complement strand
ATGTTCTGCCAACACTGCAGTTATCCCTGACCGCCAAGCGAACGACGTACAAACAAAACAAACACACGCAGCAAAATAGAAAAAAAGAAAAGAAACTTTTCTCTGCAGACCAACAACGCTGGAAGATCTCTATTATCTAAGTAGAGATTGTTGACAACACATATGACCTAACCAGCTGTGGCCCCTCTATCATTAATATTGTTAATGTTGTTGTTGTTGTTGTTGTTGTTGTTATCATGGGTTGCTTTAACTGTAACTTCATTAACTCTCAACTATTTGTTGTTATTTTTTAAAAATATAGTTATAAGCTTATTATAAATTGAGATGAGGAAGATCATGCTAAAAAAATTATATATATAGAATATTTGTTTTACAAAATCACTTCAGAAATTCAATTTTTTTTGTAATTTATATTTTCGTTTAACAGGTTGATATAATTCTCGATATATTTTAACGCTGTTATTGATCTTGACATAGTTTATAATTTTACTCATAACTTATATCTTATATATAAACTTTATGTACTATTTCCTTTCCTCACTGGGCTGATTTCCCTGTTGGAGCCCTTGGGCTGCTAGTATTCTGCTTTTCCAGAAACTAGAAAGCGCAGGCCTCCGCCACGGCAGTTTATTTCTCGAAACCAGCTTGCCTTTCCCAGAGTCAATTTAGACCGTAGGCGTACTTGAAGTCTGTGTGACAACCATGTGCGAACTTGGGGGATAAGGTTAGGGTTAATTCGGTCGACCTTTTGCTCGACCTTGACCTTTGACCTTTGACCTAGGACTATCAAAATTGAATTATTTCCATGTCTTGAGATAACAATTAATCACTAAATGTTTCACAACTTTATGAGTAAAATTATGGCCAGAAATTGTTCACAAACTAACAAACAAACAGGGACGAAAACATAACCTCCTCTCATCTTAGATGGCGGAAGTAAAATAACAGAAAATCCTTAAACAACTTCCCCCTCTAACCCTCTCATCTACTTCCCCTTAATGACCTCACGTTATTGTCATGGGTTCACCTCATCACCTGCTACTGTAGGACCCTAAAGGCAGGACCCAAAGGAGTCCCGTTCACCCGAGGGCCCAATTAAGATCCTTGACAGGTAGGGTACTTAGGGGGAGAGTACTTAAGTGTCCCTTTAGTACAAAAAGATTCTTCTGGAGAGAGAGAGAGAGAGAGAGAGAGAGAGAGAGAGAGAGATAATCCTCTGCCAGTCTCGGACGTGGGCGGGAGAGGGGTCCTATCACAATTCGCCGCCTACTCCTACGCCCACACAAGTCCCACGTAGGCAGGGCTCAGGAACTCGCTAAGGATACCACGCCCACTGCATACCCCCACTTCCAGGATTTTTAAACCCACACCTGGGTTGCAGAATTTTACATAACATGGGAGTCTGTTGACTACGAATGTATGTATGTATCTATGTATGAACGATATAATACACTTTTGTATACACGGATCATATAAAGGAATATGTACACATACATTTAATATGTATATATATATATATATATATATATAAAGTATATAGATATATATATATATATATATATAATTATTAACCGTATCTAGTCCCCTGTGGGACAAAGGCCCCAGATATGTCTTAGTCATGTCCGGGGTTTGGCTAATTCCTCACTACGCTGGCCACTGCAGATTAGTGATGGTGGGAAATTTTTATCTGATTACTCACTGCAAACCAACCTAGTATAGGGAGTCGTGACTAGTACAGTTTTGTCGATCATGTCAAATCACACAAACTCTTCCACCAAGATAAGGTATCCCCACTCAATAAATAAAATTGTTTGTACACAATCTAGACATACAAACAAACTCTCTATCTCTCTCTCTCTCTCTCTCTCTCCTCTCTCTCTCTCTCAAAATGTACAAATTCATTTTCTGATAACCTAATCAACCCATTTCTTTCCAAAACAAATTTCCGTTTCCCGGGTCGATAAGAATACACGACAAAAGAACATCATCATATCATAAGAGTGAATTTCCCTAAGATAACAATGGGAAATGGACCTTATTTGATGCTGGAAATATACCATATTGTTCTCAAACAATAGTGATGATAATTTTCAACTATTTATAAGCAGTGATTCTGCATATAGGTATGTTTGTGTAATAATAATAACAATAACAATAATAATAATAATAATAAGAAGAAGAAGAAGAAGATGAAGAAGAAGAAGAATCTTATTAAATGATTGGCAGATTGTTTTAATTACAAGTGCAGCAAAATTAATAATAAGTGATTGTTTTCTTAACAATCACAACCCTTGAGGATAGAAGCAAATGAAACCATTCTTGCATAATTGTACATCTCGTGACCTTTGGCATCTGCTGCACTCTAATTGCCACATTAAACTTGAACCAGATGGCATTTATAATTATAATGACAGTAGGTTTTACTACCAGATGACAATAATAATTTTACTACTACTAAACATTAAAAAACCTTTAATATGTCTCAAAGACTATAAAGAGA
>NC_090743.1:119666447-119680074 GCF_036898095.1 Palaemon carinicauda | reverse complement strand
GCTTACCTAATAATAATAATAATAATAATAATAATAATAATAATAACTAGAGGGGCACTCAGTAGAGCGCACACCTCCGCTGAGGAAGCTTATTTCTCGACCTTTTGTTCGACCTTGACCTTTGACCTTAACATGTATTAATTGGCGTGGATTTTCATACACTCAATAAGAACCAAGTTTGAAGTCTCTGTGACAACGATCTCCAAACTTATAGCTGATAACGTGAATTGGACATTTAGCTTGACCTTCCAAAACTTTAATCAATTCCAGCATTTTACATAACAGTTAAACCCTGCAAGTTTCATTTATCTACGACTAAAATTGTGCCCAGGAAGCTGTTCACAAACAAACACACACACAAATTACAAACACATAAACAGGGGCGGAAACATAACCTCCTTCCAACTTCCTTTTTGGAGATAATGTTTTTAATAGCTTTCACAACTTGATATTGTTTTTGGAAACATTTAAAGCAAAAAAAAAAAAATAAAAATAAAAACTTTCAACAGCTCTAGATCTGGTACATCACTTTTCTTGCAAAATTTATATAACAACCCCGTGACGTCACAACATTGTATCGGGAAAGGTCAAGGATGTCGAAGACATTGTGTTTAAATATCCACATAACGAAAAGATGGCGAAGAAATAATCGAATTTAATTTCTATCTTCTTTTTCTTTTTTCTCTTAAAGTTTCTCAGTTTAGTTATCATAAAAAGAATTACTTTAAAACATTTTGTATAGATGTATGAATAGCAAAATACTTTATTTTGTTATGAAGAGTAAATACGTCATACACACACGAGCGGGCGCACGCACGCACACACACATATACAGTATATATATATATATATATATATTATATACATATATATATATATATATATATAGGCCTATATATATCGTATACACTATATATCAACCAAAAATGCAGCCACTTCTAGTCCACTGCAGGAAAAAGGTCTCAGACATTGTCTTATTCATGTTTGCAGTTTGGCTAATTTTCATCACCACGCTGGCCACTGCGGATAGGTAAAGGTGGGAGATTTCCGTGTGACCGCTAACAGCAAACCAACCTAGTATGGATGTCCCTGCCTAATACAGCTTTGCACAAACCCTTTCAGAACGTTAAGGTATATATAGACGCATAATAGATTCCTATCCCTTCATATAACATCTGCAACCGATCTTCAGTCAGAGCCCACCCTTGCTATGATAGAAGTACGGGCTCACACAGACACTTATTGCCATTACGAGGCTCAAATGAAAAGGTAACACACAAACATCGCGACAGTTCTAAGGCTTCAAGTCCCTTAAGAACGAGAGAGAGAGAGAGAGAGAGAGAGAGAGAGAGAGAGAGAGAGCCGAGTAACTTTAATATACCCGCCAAAAAGGGGAGGGTTAATTTCGCGGGAGAAATTATACGCGAGATACTACTATGTGCGAATGTTAAAACCCCACCAAATAATACGATGAATAAGTGATTGGAAACTGAAGGGGAAAAGGAATTAAGAGATAATTCGGCTATGATAGGAAAGAATAAATCATTTAGGGAGAACATAATCTCAATTGAGAATTAAAGAAATAAATGATAAATAGATTCAATTAAAGACGATATCTATAGAAACCAGGGGTGCCAACAAGCAATGACCAGAAAGGGGTACCAACCTTTCAGATGACCGTGGCTTATGAACAGAGGGAAATAAACATAATGGGGTATATAAAAGCCTGGGAAACCGGAAAGAAGAAGAAGAGAACCGAATCGCTTATCTAAACCAGGTCATTGCAGCCTTTCGAAGACACATTTACTAAAGTGATATTGAAATAGAATAAATAATGAAAGATAACCCAACAAGATTCATAGTAGAGTAATAACTATAATTAAAACAGAAAATATGAAATGGTTTGAATCTCTCTCTCTCTCACAGTCGATAACTATGAGATATACAGTATATCACCTTTTACGTATCTCTCTCTCTCTCTCTCTCAAAGTCGATAACTAGGCCTAAGTAGTCAATATCACCTTCATCTTACATCTTCTTATTATGTCGGTCTAATTTTTGTGTAGGGGATAGACGAAAACCATTGTGGGAGGGGGTAAGAGGAGAGGGAACGAATGGCATACAGGAAGGGGTGGGAGGTAGGGGAAAGAGTGAAGTAGCGATTCACCACTACGCTTTTGGCTCGTGACTAAGATAGCACCCCCTCATATCTCTCTCTCTCTCTCTCTCTCTCTCTCTCTCTCTCTCTCTCATTAATATCCGTGGTATGAAAGGCCCACAGCTTCCAAATGTCTTTCAACGTACTTTTAAAAGAGTTGGGTGGCATTCGTCTCTCTAACGACCAAAAATAAAAATGCTTACTCATCCGAAGAAAAATCGACTGTATTTCAAGGCTTGAAATATTTTAAAACTAAAATATCTCATATCCATTTTCTATACTTTATTAAATAATAAAATATCAGTTACGTTATACATTAATAATGATGAAATATTCATTGAATCAAATTCATAGTGAAAATATTAATGAAATAAATAAATAAATTTACTCAGAACCACCAAATTAAATGAATTATAATATAAATCAGATGTTGATATGAACAATGAATAATTCATCACAGGAATTATCCAATTGAAGAAGATTTTACTTCAAACTGGATTTATCTACATGAACATTCAAAAGTCTCCCACAATCACCAATTCGCACAGGTCAGCATGGTGATGAAAACTGGCCAAACCCCAGACACGTATAAGGACATGTCTGGGGCCTTTCTCCTGCAGTCGACATAGAAACGGTTGAATATGTTGTTTGTTGTATATACTTATTCTACTTTACATATACAATTAATAAACGGTTTGAAAGTAAAAATATAAGACATTAATAACCTTAAACGACCAAAATTTTATCCCAAAATAATAAGGAAAATATAAATAAAAACCAAAATGCAATATATAAACTTTAAAAACCTTCCAAAAAAAGCATAATTGTTTGAATTCAGCACAAAACTCAAACCAATGCTGCTCTATCGATAATCCCTCGTGATAAAAAGTTGGTTTTCCGGTAGCGATTCAATTTACACTAAGTAACACAAACACGAGAATGGACGAGCAGTGCAACGCCGCTGAATTTCAAAATTCAATCAAATATATGCCTTTCTGAGTGGGGATACCTTAACGTGGTGAAAGGGTTTGTGTATCGTCATGATTAGCAAAGCCTTACTAGTTAGGGCCTCCATTACTAGGTTGGTGCGTGGTGATGAAAACTGGATAAGCCCTAAGCATTAATAAGGGCCGTACTAGTTAGGGCCACCCGTACTATATTGGTGTGCTGTGATGAAAACTGGCCAAGCCCAAGACATGAATAAGGAGATGTCTGAGGCCTCTGTCCTGCAGTGGACTAGGAACATTTGCTTTAATGTTGTTTGTTTAAATATATATATATATATATATATATATATAGATAGATAGATAGATAGATAGATAGATAGATAGTGTGTGTGTGTCAGTGTGTTTGTGCAAACATTAAACGTATTGAATCAACGGAGATTAATTTAATTCAAATACCCAACTTTCCCAAAATCTAAATAATTATATTAATGACATAGATCTCTATAGGCGTACATAAGAATTTTTTCTCTCTAGACTTACAAACCCCCAAAAAAACTCTAAGGTTTCATAGGCCTACAAATCAAATCGAATTACAGAACAAATGTAAGATTACACATTTCCAATTTAATTAATAAGATTCCCAATTTCACATAATGAACAAAATCGACTTGCAGATGTCCCAAGCTGAATTATCTAAACAAACTTCCGCTGGTCTTGTAACATAGGCCTATTAGGTGCATAGGCTTAATTCTGGCATTCACTTCAACAGTTTGAACATCACAGTTTAATCATCGAGACTTAATTGAGTTTTATATAAAATGCATAAGTGAAACAGAGATACATGCACAATCAATACTATATAACCCAGAACAGTATCAACAAGACATAGCTATCAGACAGGACTACTATATATCATCCAATTTCTCAATAATAACAAGCAAACACACGATAATAAATATTGAAGTAATTAGTCACAATAACACTGCACTTTCCAAAAGCAAAAAACACTAAGTAAATATAATGCAACGTCGTAAAAACAAGAAAATCACCGACAATTCAACGAGACGTTGACAGCAAGCACACTGTCCTCCATGACAGATCTCACTGGAGTGGATTAAAAATAGACGGGAAATTTGGATGATCGCACTGTTACGCTATCTAGCTATTTCGCCTTCTATCTGTGGTATATGGTTTCTCCCAGGATTTCTGTCAGCATTTTGTGGTCTTTGTTTTGTTTGTTTTTTGCAATTTTCTTCATTGTTTTGGTCTTATCTTCGCGTCGATCTTGTGGCAACTAGACTTCCTTTCTAGGAGTTTTATTCCTTTGTTTTACTCTCTCTTTCAGTAAGAGATTGTTTGAATTTTATAAATTATTGTATCGTATTTAACTTCGTTTTCATAAAAAAGGATATAAAATGGAACTTGTGGATCAAGAGTAAGTTTTATGGGTCACGACGTTTTTTTTTAACCAACAAATAAACAATGAAAAATCACCAGCATTGAGTAGTTACCAACATTGCCCTTAGAGAGAGAGAGAGAGAGAGAGAGAGAGAGAGAGAGATTAACCTGATCAAGATGCCGTTATACTAGTTGACCCACATCCGAACCATCCATTGTTCACGGAAGTTGAAATAACATGAAATCGGAGAAGATACAAAATCGATACAACTCCTGCTGGCCTTTGCAATAGGCCTATGCGGTCTGTTAGAGTTCCGAGATATGCCAAATAGGCCTAGTCGATAAGGACATGACATGATTCACATAAATACAGGAAAATTTAAGAATTGTATCAAAAGGCAAATCAAAACACGAAAATTAATGTAGCTACTTCTGACAACACTAGACATCAGTTAATTTAGGCAATAGGCCTATTTTGTCCAGACTGACTTTACTTAATTATATACACACCGGAAATGAAAAACAGGAGCAAACACGAACTTAAACATTGCTGACTAAAATTAGGCCTATGTACTCGAATATGGAAAGAGAACTAGGCCTACCGATTAAAATGAAGGTTACTTTCTCGCAATAATTGTTACCTGAAATCTACCCAATTAATTTACAGGGTAACAAGGATGTGGTTGTCTTTATGGCTTTACTTCCGATGTGGGCCTATTGGACCCACGAAAATAGAATTCATTTCGCGAACGAGTATTTAGAATTGAAGATAATGTAATCTATACTTATATAAACAAGCTAAGTCGAATAATAATCTTTCTATATAATAGAAATAATAAATATAAAGTCAACAAAGATTCCGTATGTTTGTAAAGGGTTCGACGTGAGAATAATGAGCCTTTTGTGTATTATCATAAAGTATAAAGCGACTATTATTGTGTGAGTCACGATTTTGTCACCAGTGGATGAATGCAGAAGTGACTTGTGTTGTTATTTTCCCGAGCCACCCCTGTTATAGCAAACAACTTAATAAAGCTCAATATAATATATATCTATATATATAAACTGCCATATGTATCTTAATATATTCTAACTCTTGGTGAGTCTCTCTTAATAATAATAATAATAATAATAATAATAATAATAATAATAATAATAATAATAATAATAATAATAATAATACCGGCAACTCAATGGGAGCCTATTCACATTATGCATCGTGAATAACTGAGATTAACTCGCAGCAAGCAATCACCTTTCTCTTAATTAAAAATTCCAAATCATGACATAGTAATTTCACCTTCATGCTAATGAGACCAATTTAATCGCACGGCGAGATAAAGGCTGTGTGGCAACTATTCGCGATAAGAGTTGCCATAAATCACTATCTGCCTTTAATGTTCGTCCATCAACGCAATGTGCGCTCTCTCTCTCTCTCTCTCTCTTTACATATAAATATATATATATAATATATATATATATATATATATTCAGCTTTTACTCAACTTCACAGCTTTGGAACTATCTTTGCCCTTCCGTTTTCCCTTGGCTCAATATGACCCTCCAAAATATATATATGTATGTATATAACATATATGTATGTATGTATATATATATATATATATATATAGAGAGAGAGAGAGAGAGAGAGAGAGAGAGAGAGAGCGCATTAGGATAATACATACAACAGTACGGAAACAGGAGCCTTCATAATAATAATAATAATAATAATAATAATAAACATCACTCATAGATATCGCAGTACAACGGGACCCAAGAAATGAGAAAAAATAGAACAGTACCAGGACTTGCGAACTTAATTGAAAAGACTATGGAATATGCAAGCAGAAGTGGTATCAATAAAAAATACCCAAGGTAGGAGCCGATATAGCCCCAGAACTTGTGCAGAAGAGCGTGCTACTAAAACAGCACATATTGTGAAGTGATGAATTTCTAAAGAAGCTGGATATGTAACCCAGAACCCTCACTGTACATCACCAGGCCCCTTAGACCATGAGTAAAAAATAATAATAATAAAGAAAAAGAAAAAAAATATCTATATTTATATCGTAACTAATAAAAAATAACCCAAGCGAAATATATCCACGGAAGAGTAGTCAAAACAAAAACAAAAAAAGTATATATAAATCCAAGTGACGTCACCACAGAAAAAAAAAAACGATGTAAACACAAGGTATGAAAAGAACACTTTTTTTTTTTTCAGAGCTGTGAAAAAGTTCCCGCGCGCGGGCACCTTCTTCTCAGGGTACATGTTTACGTTCATTTCGTCTCTCTCTCTCTCTCTCTCTCTCTCTCTCTCTCTCTCTCTCTCCATTCGTCTTCCCTTTCTGCTGTTCCAACCAATTTTATCTTCTTTGTAATTACATTGTGAGGACGAAGTCTGGTCCGTGACGCAAGTTCGAACGTACCCTTAGTACCAACTCCAATATCTGAATACCAGTGCGTGAAATTGCGTCTTAAAATGTTTATATATATATATATATATATATATATATAAATGCGTGTAGTAAAATATATCCTTAATAAGAAATAATCTGTCCTAATTTTCCTTATCATAAGAGACAAGACATTGGCACTAAAAATTACCACTTAAAATCAAATACATATTCAATATAGAGCAGCTTCTCTCTCTCTCTCTCTCTCTCTCTCTCTCCTCTCTCTCTCTCTCTCGAGACTTCCGGCTCACACAAGTAAGAAATCCCAAAATGGCAGTTGCAATCATGCTTCTGGGTTACGTCCCGTGATTATGCTGTTTGTGAGGACACACGAAAACATAATGCAGGTAAATGCTTGGCGACATACGCACGCACGCATAAAGCATATACTTTGTCTGAATGGCGGGTAACATCTGTTTCTTTTCATCCACGGATTTTTGGGCAGAGAGCATGAGCAGTATGCAGTTAATTCTAATAAGTCTTGCCTTCTCCATCATGAGGCTCAATGCTACCCAGTATTCTAGAAGTTTTATCCCAGCCAAGTTGTGGAATTATCTTCCTAATCGAGTTTGTTTGAATCAGTAGAACTTCAAAAGTTCAAACTTGCAGCGAATGTTTTAATGTTAGAACAGGATCATATATGTCTTTTTTATAGTTTATATATGCAATATGTTTTAATGTCGTTACTGTTTTTTAGCCAGTATTCTAGAAGTTTTATCCCAGCCAAGTTGTGGAATGATCTTCCTAATCGAGTTGTTGAATCAGTAGAACTTCAAAAGTTCAAACTTGCAGCGAATGTTTTAATGTTAGAACAGGATCATATAAGTCTTTTTATAGTTTATATATGAAACATGTTTTAATGTCGTTACTGTTTTTAGAATATTTTAAATGTTCAGTTTTCATATAGTTTATTTTCTTATTTCCTTTCCTCACTGGGCTATTTTTCCCTGTTGTAAGCCCTTGGGATTATACAAGTAGCATCTTTTTTTTTCCAACAAGGGTTGTAGCTTACATAATAATAATAATAATAATAATAATAATAATAATAATAATACAATGATACAGTTCATACGAGGCTGTAGATGTGATCTCTCTCTCTCTCTCTCTCTCTCTCTTTCCCAAGAGACAGTATCTACAAAATCCTCTTGGTTACTGTGGAATCCGAAGCCCCACTAAATCTCTTAAAACCAACCAATCAAAACGCCGGGAATAATGGCCAATTAACAACCATTTTTTCATACGTTTTTTCATCACACTAATTAGCGACAAAAGCTGAAAAAAGTAAAAATGTGTACTAAAATAAGTTGTCCTTATTATGAGCTAATAAGTCGGTCTACTTATGAGCGGCGCTTGTGACCTTTTCTTACTAAATATACCGAATCCAAACACTGTCACTTTATCTTATTTGCAAAATGAACTAATTACCTATGGGTTGCACATTAAAAATCTGATCAATATTGGTAAATAGACCTATGTGAAAAGCCTATATTTCTCAACGATATTATTATTATTATTATTATTATTATTATTATTATTATTATTATTATAATCATCTACTGTACTTTAACTGTTCATTACTTCTCTCTTATTTGATTTATTTCCTTGTTTTCTTTCCTCACTGGGCTATTTTCCCCTGTTGGAGCCCTTGGGCTTGTAGCATCCTGATTTTCAAACTAGAAATTATAGTAATGAAACCAGGGTGCTCAACAGGAAAAATAGCCCAGTGAGGAAACGAAATAAACTATATGAAAGTGATACATAATGAATATAAAATATTTTAAGAGTCATTATTATATATTTGAATTTCCACTGATTCAATTACCTGCATATCTCTCTCTCTCTCTCTTTCTCTCTCTCTCTCTTTCTCTCTCTTTCTCTCTCTCTCTCTCTCTCTCTCCTCTCTCTCTCTCTCTCTCTCTCTCTCGTTAAAGGCTTACATACAGCCATGATCAGAAAATCTGTACTAGTCATACCCACCTACACTAGGTTGGTTTGCTATGAGCTATCCGACTTGAAGTCTCCAAAGAGAGAGAGAGAGAGAGAGAGAGAGAGAGAGAGAGAGAGTACTGTACCAGATGCACAGCGCCTCCTGCAAGCAGTTACTATGCAATGAAATATAATAGAAAATTTCCTTTGTTGCAATTAGGTAATTGCTTTAAGGAATTATTTTATTTGTTTTAATGCGGGCAAAGGGAAAGAAAATTGTACTTTAATTGATATTTTGTCTTAATAATTATCTTATTTTATCTATTTATCATCTCCCATTCCAACACACACACACACACACACACACATATATATATATATATACACACATTATACAATCTACACAATGTGTATATATTTACATATATGAATTTCTTAACTGTAAATAAAAAAGAAACAATAATGAATATTGGCTAAAATTATATTTTTATTTCCTTCCTGTTTCTTTCATGGACATTTTTAAGAACCAAACACACACACACACACTATATATATATATATATATATAATGGAAAGAGAGAGAGAGAGAGAGCCTTAATCAAACCACAATTACGTGACACACACACGTACACATCTAATGTCAGTATAAAATATACCTGTGACCTGAAAACAACTGTTGTAAGACTAAAAGTCATTATTAAGGTTTCCTTTCGTTGTGCAGTACTGCTGGAACTGCTGACACACTAACCGGTGAATATTTCTCTTTTCTCCGTTTTCTTTCATAATTGTTCAATTTCACTTTCGCTTTCCGTTAGTCTCATGTTTTTTTCAAATTTAAATTTCCCTGCTGTGTTTCTCAATATATTTATTAAATTATTCCATGACCTGCTTTGCTTTTATTCTGATTTATTAGGAATTTATTTTATCTCTAATCGGTGGCTTTTCCATCTATCTCTCTCTGTAACTTTCTATCTTCCTTTTATTATCTAATATATTTTCCTTAAAATAATTCTAGTTCATTATTTGCTTTTAACGTTCTTCATATTCACATATTTTCATCATACTTTATTAATATTCAAACGTCATCTCCTTCATCTCCTAAATAATAATAATAATAATAATAATAGTGAATGTCACAGCCACTGATCTCTAAGATTTTCTCGATACCCCAACCATCACAATGATACATTAGTTATCAGTTAAAATCTATTATAATCAACATTATTATTATTATTATTATTATTGTTATTATTATGATTATCATTATTATAAACAACTTCAAAAACAGTTCAACATACAAAGCGAAAAATAGAAATAGCCAGACAGTCAATTGAGAGCTTATCGGTCTATTTAGAAAGGGTAGAGGCGTTAGTAACAGACAGCTCAAATAGACAGGAAATGTGGGCGAACGGAAGGGACACGGGGATAATGGGAGGGAGAATAAGAGGAGGAAATATAACAAAAATGGATGAAATAGACGAAGAGAGGGAAATAAGAAAGGCAACATAAAAAGGGACCAATAATTGGCCGTAACAATTTAACGGAAACTAAAAATGGCGCTAGATGTTGCTCAACTATAGTCAATTTTTTTTTAGCGAGGCAGATTTGCACTGACTCGCAGCGGTGCCCTTTTAGCTCGGAAAAGTTTCCTGATCGCTGATTGGTTGCACAATATAATTCTAAACAATCAGCGATCAGGAAACCTTTCCGAGCTAAAAGGGCACCGCTGCGAGTCTGTGCAAATGCGCCTCATTAAAAGAAATTGACTATAGAGAAGCGCAATGCATAACTTTTGATTAAAGGAATTCCGGTACTGATATACTAGAATATACACAGGTACTTGTATACATACAGATGTATTACATAATTAATATTAGTATTATTACTTACTAAGCTACAACCCTCATTGGAAAAGCAGGATGCTATAAGCCCAGGGGCTCCAACAGGGAAAATAGCTCAGCGAGGAAAGGATGAATGAAATATTTCAAGAGAAGTAACAACATTAAAATAAATATTTTCTATATACACTATTAAAACTTTAACAAAACAAGAGAAAGAATATAGAATAGTGTGTCCGAGTGTACCCTCAAGCAAGAAAACTCTAACCCAAGATAGTGGAAGACCATGGTAAAGAGGCTATGGCACTGCCCAAGACTAGAGAACAATGGTTTGATATTGGAGTGTCCTTCTCCTAGAAGAGCTGCTCTAACCTTACCAAGAGGAAAGTGGCCACTCAACAATTGGTGTAGTAGTTAACCCCTTGGTAAAGAATTATTAGGTAATCTCAGTGTTGTCAGGTGTATGAGGACAGAGGAGAATACAGTATGTAAAGAATAGGCCAGACTATTCGGTGTATATTGGGGGCCAACTGGAAAATGAACCGTAACCTGAGAGAAGGATCCAATGTAGTACTGTCTGGACAATCAAAGGAGTCCATAACTCTCTAGCGGTAGTATCTCAACGGGTGGCTGGTGCCCTGGCCAACCTACTATCTAAAAAGGCTACAACGAATTGATACATAGGTCAATGTTACACGTACTTAGGTAAAATTGTAAATACAAAACATCCAGTACATACAAAAATACAGTATTACATCCACACGTACAAATACACGCAAACTATTAAAAGTTCATTTTGTTAAAGTGTTTATAGTTTATATAGGAATTATTCATTTTATTGTTGTTACTGTTCTTAAAATATTTTTTTTCTTGTTTCCTTTCCCTCACTGGGCTATTTTCCATGTTGGGCCCCTGGGCTTACAGCATCCTGCTTTTCCAACTAGGGTTGTAGCTTAGCAAGTAATAATAATAATAATAATGATAATAATAATAATAATAATAATAATAATAATAATAATAATAAATAGGGGTAATGCTTTTAACTATTGTCAAGTGGAAGTTAGTAAAGATTTTGTTGATTGATATAATTTAAAGGGCTAATAAATTTCCTCTGAATTGGTCACACAATAAAAACATTAAATTTGTGTAAAATTAAGACCTTCGAGTACACAGACATACTATGTTTAGGTCTACCATATCAAATCACAAGACTGTGAAAAACACCTTTTTGAATAGACCAATCTATACAAGTCAACGAATAGGCCTACAAATACTATTAACTTACGATGCAGTTATAAATTAAATTTGTCATATATTACATAAACATTTCTTTATCGTATTCCAATATTGTATTGTGTATATATTACTGTAATAATGATCTTCCCAATCAGGCAGTTGAATCGGCGGAACTTCAAAAGTTCAAACTTGCAGAGAATGTTTTTATGTTGACAAAACTGACTGAAGTCTGCTGTCTTCATAGTTTATATATGACAGATCTATTTAAGATTGGTACTGATCTTTAGATATTTTATATTCATTATTCGTTACTCTCATATAGTTTAATCTATCGCCTGACTTCCTTTCCTCACTGGGGTATTTTTTTCTTATAGGAGCCTTTAGGTTTATAACATCCTGCTTTTACAAGGGTTGTAGCTTGAATAATAATAATAATAATAATAATAATAATTTAAAAACAGCTTTTCTAGAGTATTTAACTTGGCTTAAGAAACAACTATGGTAAATTTAGACCTAATGCAACATCAGATAATCTGAAGTCTTAAAATCCTACAAAATTATGGATCTAAATATCAAGATATTCCAATTCACGAGAGAGAGAGAGAGAGAGAGAGAGAGAGAGAGAGAGAGAGATTTGATCAAGTGGCGAGGTTTAGTCGGCTCTATACAAACACCTAGTTTAAACGAGACAAGAATGCGAATGGACGGACATATAATACTTGTGTAAGGTTTCCTTATGGGACCTTCTCTCTCTCTCTCTCTCTCTCTCTCTCTCTCTCAACGGCACCCTTCCCCCAAATCGAAAAGGCGTCTCTAACGAATTAGATACTTCCGGACACACACCCTTTGTCTCTGCGGTATTCAAATATGTGCATAGACATACACACAACACACATTAGATATATATATATATATATATTATCATCATCATCCTCCTCCTCCTACATCTATTGACGTGAAGGGCCTCTGTTAGATTTCGTCAGTCGTCTCTATCTTGAGCTTTTAATTCTATACTTTTCCATTCATCATCTACTTCGCGCTTCATAGTCCTCAGCCATGTAGGTCTTGGTCTCCTATGTATGTGTATATATATATATATATATATATAGAAGACCCAGACCTACATGGCTGAGGACTATGAAGCG
Source organism: Palaemon carinicauda (assembly GCF_036898095.1). Classification (NCBI taxonomy): domain Eukaryota; kingdom Metazoa; phylum Arthropoda; class Malacostraca; order Decapoda; family Palaemonidae; genus Palaemon; species Palaemon carinicauda. The sequence goes on along the minus strand of NC_090743.1, from coordinate 119,666,970 downwards.
CGAAGTAGATGGTGAGTGGAGAAGTATAGAATTAAAAACTCAAGATAGAGACGACTGACTAAATCTAACCGAGGCCCTTTGCGTCAATGGGCGTAGGAGGAGATGATGATGATGATGATTATATATATATATATATATATATATAATATGGCATCATTATCATCAGCCATTGCTAGTCCACTGCAAGACAAAGGCCTCAGCCATGTCTTTAATCACGTCTGTGGTTTACTCAGTTTTCATCACCTCATTGGCCAATTCGGATTGGTGATGGTAGGAGAGACTATAGTCTGATCGCTCACAACTAACCAACGTAGCTCGGGTGGCCTCAACTATTTCAGTTTTCCTGAGAGAGAGAGAGAGAGAGAGAGAGAGAGAGAGAGAGAGAGCGTTACTCTTCTTCAAACCCAATTAGTTGTGCAACCGCTCGGAGATCGTTAACGCATCATGTGACGTAATGTCTTTTGAATGTTAAGTAAAAGCACACCAATTAAACAACACAGAAAAGTAAACAATATGACAGAAT
>NC_090743.1:119658947-119663947 GCF_036898095.1 Palaemon carinicauda | reverse complement strand
ATTAAAAATAAATTTAGCTTAACATATCCTTAGTGGAATTCAAGAAAAAAACAATAATTATGAATCTTTGAAAAATACAAACGAATTGTGCAACATAGCTAAGGACTTTCGATTGACGCCCTACGTAGGACCAAAGGAGTCAACGGGGTGAAGTTTTTAGTGGGGGGGGGGGTTGAGGTGACAGTTAACCAGAAAAAGCACGTGTGTGTTCTTATTACCAATTGAACCCTTTCCCGTCAGTCTAGCAAGTGAAAGAACGAACCCCATGACCGTTGACGTGAAAAAATGACAGATAAGGTTCTTAACATCTTTGCCGCGTTCATTAGGTTACCCGGCAAAGAGCAATGCCCGTAGGGTATTGGGGGGGCTCTACAGCTGGAGAGATGTAGCGTGGGTTGCTGCAGGGTTCATAGTATGAGAGAGAGAGAGAGAGAGAGAGAGAGAGAGAGAGAGAGAGAAGCGGTATTTCCTAAAGAGGGCGAAATGGTGAGGCAAGGACGAGCCTCGAGAGGGAGGCTAAGCGGGGCACGGGGTAAGTGCTTGTGCACTCCAAGTGTCTGCGTATTAAAACCTCTCATCAATAAACAATCTTCCGTATTCTGACGAAAAAATTGTACACACAAATAAACAAAATTGTCCAAATTTTCACCGTAAGTTTAACTACAATAGATACTTGAAAAGTAAGATAACAGATTATACGAAAATGAGATAGTTATCTAAAAGGAAGTCGAGTAGTCAACACCATACACCTGATATGGTCCTTGTCTGAGAGACAAGCCGGGCCCACAAGGTGAGCTCGCGGTTCCCCTGCCATTTATGGCCAATTTCTCTCTTGGCGTCTCTCCCTGAACTAGATCGAACATCTTGAATCTGTCGTACTTGTTAAACGCACTCTTTCTCCACGGCCCTTCAAGGCATTAAGAAAAAAAAACTTGCCAATCGTATCACATACCAATGGCAAGACGCTTCATCAAATTATAACCCGGAGATACAAAATGACATATGTTTTTCTCTCTCTCACTCGCCAGTCACCGAGAAAACGGTAGTTTTAATCCAGTTTGATTGAACACTACGTTATGGAATCGTGAATTGAATTAAAACACTCGTTTACAGATGGTTTAAATGTCCGTGGCCATGAAGTGTACTGTATACAGTTGTGAAAAGTGAATTTTTTCCCGATAAAAGACTGGAATGAAAATCGAGTCGGATGGTCTAGTAACATAGATCCAGCCAATCCTGTTTCTCTCTTCCTTCTGTGGCCACACACCAACCCACACACACACAGACACACTCACTTACGTAGGTACAATTGGAATGACAAAGGGTTTAAAAAACTGCAATCTTGATTAATTTCCCCCTGAGCGACGTACGTGCGTCTACTCCTTCCCAACCGTCACTCACTTCACGGTACACTTCAACCTTGGATCGTCCGAGGACGGTTGGAAAACACGTCGAAAGGGAAAATCGACTTGCTCACACGAGAACAGCCAAGGTGTGACTGAGTGCTAGCTCCCTCGCAGACCAAACCAACAGACCCAGGTTCCAGCCTCGAAGCTGACCCTGCCGAGTTGAAGACCACCTAAGGGGTCAAAAACGCCTCCGACTGATCGCTGGCGAGCTCGCGCGCTCGCCTGTGAACGATGCTGGAAGGGAAACCGGGTCTTAAGACTTCGCTCAAAAAGAGTAAATGTCAATTCGGTTGCGCGCCAACACTTTTGTATTTTTCCAGATATTCACTCCACTTAATCATTCTCTGTAACACGTATGCACACACTACATAATGCACATATCTTCTTTATGATAAAAGAACTTACATCAAGGCAGTACAGATTAAATTACCAGTTATAAACCTCATTTCGACCGAAAATAAAACGGAAAAGTCACCCGCTCTTCCGCCCCGACTAAGAATCGATCACTCGCCATAGACAATCGATATTCATTAGAGCGCGCATCTTTTTGACTGAAACGGGCAGACAGGCGGCCATTAAGCTGTGACAAACATTTTACATCTCTTCTTCACTTTTGCTTCGCTTTTATTGGCTAAACCGGTAAGTGTGGAGGTAAGGTTGAGGTCGCTATGGCTTCCTCCTACCCATCTAGACCTAAAACTCCTCCACTACCTCCTCCTACTCCTCTTCTTCCACCACCAAATGTCCAACGACTCCGCGCGCTCCAGGACACGCACGAACGAACAAACGTACGCCAAGTGCCCATTGGCGGTAATAAATAAACAATCGCTTCTTTCATTTACTTTTCTCGGTTGATATCAAGTTTATTTATTTACTCTTATTTATACAGGCTATGTTTATGTTCTCCAGTTCGGGGATTGGTTTGTTTATACAATTATCTAAACATTTACAATAATGTTAGTGTTTAATTATTATTATTATTATTATTATTATTATTATTATTATTATTATTATTATTATTCAAATTAAAATCAAAATAGTTTAATTAATAGACACAATATATACAGTATGTCTAGGCTACAAAGGTCAGCAAAAATATGCATATTTAAACCATTTGAAAACATTCATAGTCTATGAATAAATCAATGACGTAAAAATCAAAATTTCGCTGTCTGTCGTAAGTTCTTCAATGTGTTTTTCTGTCATTTCACCTGTCAATAATGTGTATCTGTGCTGTCTCACTGTCAATCTGTATTTTCTCTCTCTCTCTCTCTTCTCCTCTCTCTCTCTCTCTCTCTCTCTCTCTCTCTCTCTCTCTCTCTCTCTCTCTCTCAACAGTATCAGATAAGCAACTATTATTATTACTAATGCTAGCCAAGCTTAAATCCTAGTTGGAAACGCAGGATGCTATAAACCCAAAGGCTTCAACAGGGAAAAAATACCCTAGTGGGGAGAGGAAATAAATAAACATGAGAATAAATAAATGGATAATATAAAATATCTTAAGATAAGTAACGTCCAAATAGATCTGTCTTCTATAAACTATAAAAAAAGAGACTCGTGTCCGCCTATTCAACATAAACACATTCGCTACAAGTTTGAACTTCTGAGGTTCGACCGATTGAACTGCCCTATTAGGAAGATCATTCCACAATCTGATCACAGCTGGAATGAAACTTCTAGACTATTGCGTGGTATTGAGCCTCACGATGGAGAAGACATGACTGGGCGTCGTGGAACAACTGTCCTTTACTTAAAACCATACTTTGAGTTTTGTTGGGGTTCAACTATCATATTGCCTCTGTCCTATCTTTGCGCGTCGTGCCATAGCCTCTGTACCGTGGTCTTACACTGCCTTGGGTTGGGGTTCTCTTGCTTGAGGGTACACTTGGGCACACTTTTCTATCTAGTTTCTCTTCCTCTTGTTCTGTTAAAGTTTTTGTAGTTTAAGTAGGAAATATTTATTTTAATATTGTTACTATTCCTAGAATGTTCTATTTTTCCTTATTTCCTTATTTCCTTTCCTCACTGGGCTATTTTCCCTGTTGGGGCCCCTGGGCTTGTAGCATCCTGCTTTTCCAACTAGGGTTGTAGCTTAGCATTTAATAATAATAATAATAATAATATATAGCTGTTTACATAAAAACAATTCCACACAATGTTTTAAGTTGTCAAAAACAGATCTTTTATTGTAGTGGCCACCCCATTTCTACATCATAAATATTCGTTGAATTAATGCCAGGTGTCGTGCATGATTGATATACTGTATTCATCAGAGAATTCAAATCACACTACGATTATTCGTCCCTTGGTAAGATAATCTGAGAGATTGAATTCTGATGAAGTGGTCGACAACGTTTTGAAGTCGGTGACCTAAATTCATTATCTCAGAATTCAAGATGAAAAGATACGCCAATTTGGAGGACGTCTTGAAGGATCTCTTAAGGAGGTTTGATAAGAGCAAATTCTGAGAATTAGAATTCGTAAATTCTAAAGTTTAGGGAATTTGGATCATCTGACAACTGAATATATAAAAAGTTACTGAACTTTGACTAACTTAATTAGAAAAAACCGCACAGATAGAGCTTCGATTGACTTTCCATTAAATGCAGACTACTCTTACGCACGACACTGACCACAATTACGCATGACACTGACTACACTTACGCACGATACTAACCACACTTACGCATGACACAGACTACAATTACGCATGACACTGACTACACTTACGTAAGACACTGACTACACTTACGCATGACACTGACTACACTTACACATGACACTGACTACACTTACACACGACACCGACTCCACTTACGCATGACATTATTACGCATTATTATTATTATTATTATTATTATTATTGTAGTTGATTTTGTTGTTGTTGTTGTTATTACTACAGATACACTTGCAACACCTGTACATCTTTTTCAACTTAAAATCATACAATAACATCGAGAGTAATGACACCTTACCATCATTCCTCTATAACCTTCATTACCACCTTCCTTAGCCATCTCCCACACATCGCTCCCACACACGCACAAACACGACTTCCCACACACGCAAACCCACACGCACACCCACACCATGCATTTAAAATCGTACTACTATTGGGTATACCTGTTCGGAGGTATATACCTGCTTCTCATCAAATTGTAAGTCTCACCTGAACAGCTAGATTCATTTATAATCGTCAAGTTTTGAGGTAATAATAATAATAATAATAATAATAACAAAAATAATAATAATAATAATAATAATAATAATAAGAATAATAATGATAATAATAACAACAAAAATAATAATAATAATAATAATAACAATAATAACAATAATAACAATAATAATATATTCGATCAAAGTCATCCCTTTGGGGCAGTAATGATAATAATAATAATAATAACAGCATCAATAACAACAACAATAATAATAACAATAACATCATCAACAATAATAACAACATCAACAATAATAATAATAATAACAATATAATAATAAAATGAAGTAATTCAAAATACTAATAAAGATCATTATTAAAGAAAAAGTAATGTTAATAAATAAGTCATATTATCACTATCATTACTA
>NC_090743.1:119641447-119653947 GCF_036898095.1 Palaemon carinicauda | reverse complement strand
AAGTAGGGGGAGGAGAGGGGTAAGAGTAGGGGTACGGGTATGGGTAGAGGTAAATGGGTATGGGTAGGGGAAGGGGAAGGGGTATAAGTAGGGGCAGGGGTGGGGTATGAGTAGGGGGAGGTGTATGGGTAGGGGGAAGGGTAGGGGTATATGTAAATGAAGGGGATGGGTAGGAGAATAGGTAGGGGAAGGGGTATATGTAGAGGAAGGGGATAGGCATTAGCAGGGGAAGGGAAGAGGTATGAGTGGGGTAAGGTATATAGGTAAGGAGAATCATGATAATGTCATCTGTAACCTGTAACGGAATATCATTGACCACAGGAATTGGGACGCCGGCGCAGAAAACTATTACAAGAATTAACAGTCTCTCTGAAATGATTTATTTACAATGAGGAGATGAATAATAAATAATTATGCATTGGATTATTAAATGCAAAAAAATGGGGAATGCAGTCTCACATATTGTGCAAGCTTTCTAATATATATATGTATATATATATATATATATATATATATATATATATATATATATACATATATATATATATATATATACAAATATATATATATATATATATATATATATATATATATATATATATATACTTCTTTTTGGTCATGCTAAGCCCTCCCAATCTGTCTGGTAGAGGGAAAAGAAAGTAGTCATACCCTGGAGGGAGGGGGTGCATGTGCATGCATATCTATTCATCTAAATATTTAACCGTCATTTTTGACGGGTCACGTACACTACAATATATGTGTATATATACATATATATATATATATATATATATACACATATATATATATATATAAAGAGTGAGAGAGAGATAATGATGAAGAAGAATCTCTAAGCAAAGTTGAAGAGTCGCTTGACGACACCCTGGCGGAGTGCCACGACAGTTGAGGTGCCCAGGGAAGTGCCAAGAATACAGACGAGAGAGAGAGAGAGAGAGAGAGAGAGAGAGAGAGAGAGATAAGACCTCTTTCTCTAGGATGGTGTTTATATTGGGGGTTAACATTCACATCCAGGCGGCTGTCAAAGAAGCCATGCACTGGGGTAATAATCAACGTAAATATCACCCTGAACGATGTGACCTTTGAGGTAGATAATCACGAATTCAAAGGGAAGGTGCACTGAGGTGATGTTTGAATTGAGGTAAACATCACTAATTTACGAATAGATATTTACGTGATTTTTTTAAAATCCAAATGAGAAACGGACATGGAATAAAGTGGCTTTAATAGAGTTAGAGAAAATAAAAAGGATTTAACCCTATTTCATAATAGAAGAGACATTTTAATCCAAGAAAGACGTCAGCAATCAATAAAAACATTGTATATTTAATCAAACATTTATTGGCACCAGGTGCCAAATGATGATGCCATTCTGTAGGGTTAAGAAACTGTTTTTATGCTATGAATTAACATTTATACGCAAACTGTTTCTTTAACTTTTCTGTTCAGTAATTAATAGTGATATATATGTTTCCATATAACAGCAACAACAACAAAAACAACTACAAAATCTACAACAATGATAATAACTTTAACATCAGTGATCATCAGAAATTCAGAGTTTATAGAGAACGTTTTTATACTGCACAGGCTGACATAAGTTTCTCTCAATAGTTTATATGACAGAAATTTTAACGTTGTTACTGATCTTATAATATTTCACGTTAACTCATTACTTCTTTTAAATGATTTATTAATTTCCCTATTTTCTTTCCTCACTGGGCTACTTTCCACTTTGGAGCCCTTAGTCTTGTAACTCGTGCTGTAGCTTGGATAATAATAATAATAATAATAATAATAATAATAATAATAATAATAACAACTATAGGGCCACTCAGTAGAGCGCAGACCTCCGCCGCGGCAGCTTATTTCTCGACCTTTTGCTCGACCGTAACCTTGACCTTTGACATTGACCTTCCAAAATTTAATCATTTACAGCTTTTTACATAACAATTATTCTCTACAGGTTTCATTACACACACAAACAGGGGGTGGGTGTAAAACATAAACTCCTTTCAACTTCGTAGGCAGAGGTAATAATAATAATAATAATAATAACAATAATAATAATAATCGTAATAATGATAATAAAAATAGTAGTAGTAGTTGTAATAACAACAACAACAATAACAATAATAGTAGTAATAATAATAATAATAATAATAATAATAATAATAATAGTAGTAGTAGTAGTAGTAGTAATAATAGTAATAATACTATACTACTACTACTAATAATAATAATAGTAGTAGTAGTAATAATAATAATAATAGTAATACTACTACTACTACTACTAATAATAATAATAATAATATCTTCCATCTTTAGTTAAAAGAAAAGTAAACTTGAACAATAACAGTTTACATAATCGAAGATTCTCACAGAATTTCATTAAAAAAAAAAAAAAAAAAAAATCGAACATATTTATCAAATCACAAAAGAATCTTGTCACTAAACTGGAGACTTTCGTGAACCTGACTCACTGAAGATTGCATTTTGAAATTCTGCAGTCTGCAATTATCATTAGATTTTTAATTGTTTTTCAATTTGAACTTAATAAAAGTAATGGTTTTATTAGATAACACAAAGGTAAGCATATAAAACCCTGCTGAATAAATTAATCATCATAGCTTTTGTTATTGTTGATATTATTTTTATTATTACTAGTAATGATTGAATAGGCATAGGTTGTTGCGGCCTGATTGGTACCGTCTCTGTCTGGTGTTTGCCAGACGGGGGTTCGAGTCCCGCTCAGACTCGTTAGTGCCATTAGTGCCTGCAACCTTACCATCCTTGTGAGTTAAGGTGGGGGGGGGGAGCCTATAGGTCTATCTGCGGAGTTGTCAGCAGCCACTGCCTAGTCCTCCCTGGTCCTAGCTTGGGTGGAGAGGAGGCTTGGGCGCTGATCATATAATATATGGTCAGTCTCTAGGGCATTGTCCTGATTGCTAGGGCAATGTCACTGTCCCTTGCCTCTGCCTTTCATGAGCGACCTTTAAACCTTTAAAACTTCATAATAGGCTGACACAAGTCTCTTTTTACAGTCTATATATGAAAGATCTGCTTTAATATTGTTACTGTCCTTAAAATATTCTATTCTAATTGTTCATTACTTCTCATATGGTTTATTTGTTTCCTGATTTACTTTCCTCACTGGGCTATTTTTCCTTGTTGGAGCCCTTGGGCTTAGAGCATCCTGCTTTTCCAACTAGGGTTGCAGCTTAGCTAATAATAATAATAATAATAATAATAATAATAATAATAATAATAATAATAATAAAACAATCCACAACATCAAACTCTTTTAAAAAACAACAACTGGTCCCCTCTCCTACTGACCACATCAAGAAGAATTACACAAAAACAATGAAAACATTTACGTCGTACTTCGCTGGTAAAGTTCTCTTTCCAAAGACATAAAATTATGAGAAATGCACGCGCACTTGAAGCTGCCTTATGACAAGACACTTCATATCATTTAATGCCCCGGCGAGATCAAGAGACAGGGGTAAAGATGCTAGCGACTTCTGAGAATTAAATATAGATCAATGGAGGAAGAGACAAACGCAACAGTTTCAAGTACACTGCAGGACAAAGGCCTCAAACATGTCCTTAGTCATGTCTCGGGTTTGGCCATTTTCATCACCACGCTGGTCATTACAGATTGATATTGGTGTAGACTTTAGTCCGATCGCTCACCACAAACCAACCTAGTATGGGAGACACTGACTAGTACCATGCAGTTTTTTTTATCATGACGATACACAAACCTTTTCACAACGTTAAGGTATCCCCACTCAGAAAATGATATTATAAATATTTATATATATATATATATATATATATATACTGTATATATATATATATTATATATATATATACTGTATATATATATATTATATATATATATATATATATAATGTTCTGGCATGCTCATCTGGAGAGGGAGTAGTCATACACTGGTGAGAAGGGGGGTATCCCAAGAGATACACTCGAAAACCAAACTCTCCCACAAGCGGGTTGCAGTTATAGTCAATTCTTTTAAGTGAGGCAGATTTGCTCCGACTCGCAGGGGTGCCCTTTTAGCTCGAAAAGTTTCCTGATCGCTGACTGGTTGGACAAGGTAATTCTAACCAATCAGGTAGCAGGAAACTTTTCAGAGCTAAAAGGGCACCGCTGCGAGTCGGTGCAAATGCATCTCATTAAAAAAAATCAGTATAGGAAAGGGGGGAGGGGAGAGAAGGGTTGAATGTGTATGTGCTTGTGCGTGTGTGCATATCTATCTAAATATTTAGACGCCATTTTGGACGGCTCATGTACACTAGTTCTGTATAGAGTACCTACTGTCCTCTAGTTCTGTTATATATATATATATACAGTATATATATATATACACACATATATATATATATATATATATAAATATATATAAATATATATATATAAATATATATATATATAAATATATATATATATATATATATATATATATAAGGGTAGAAGAGACTCTTTAGTTATGGTAAGCAGCTCTTCTAGGAGAAGAACACTCCAAAATCAAACCATTGTTCTCTAGTCTTGGGTAGTACCATAGCCACTATACCATAGCCTTCCACTGTCTTGGGTTAGAGTTCTCTTGCTTGAGGGTACACTCGGGCATGCTGTTGTCTGGTTTCTCTTCTTCTTGTTTTGTTAAAGTTTTTCATAGTTTATATAGGAAATATTTATTTCAATGTTGTTACTGTTCTCAGAATATTTTATTTTTCCTTGTTTCCTTTCCTCACTGGGCTATTTTCCCTGTTGGAGCCCTTGGGCTTATAGCATTCTGCTTTTCCAATAGGGTTGTAGCTTAGCAAGTAATAATAATAATAATAATAATAATAATAATAATAATAATAATAATAATAATTACTCTCATTATAAATTAGGTTAAATTACTTATTTCAGGTTATGTACATTAGCCTCCAGTCGATTTCCGTAGTCTGACGGAATTTTCCTTCATAAACTGAATGGTTTTATAGTGCGTAGCATATTTTACAGTTTATTATTTCATATTTCTTTCAAATGCATACTTCAATTATTCTTTATAATTATCACGCATTGGTATATTTTCTAAGAAATAACATCTATACCTGGGGTTCGATATAACATTAAATTTTACGTGTCAAAATTCTAAACAGTAGGCCTAATGTTCTATTTTTCCTCTAAAATTATTTGAAGCCAAAAGAAACCTATTAACTGCCGGCAAATCTACTTATGAATATAATTTAAAGAACTTTATTGTTAACAATGTAATATTTATATGGATTGTATCATTTCTTTTCCTAACATTCACCTCCGTGCTTCATTAAAATGAATGACATCAACGGACTCAAAAATATCGTACATATAAAAGAAAATGGGATCAATATAAGATATCAGTTTTTTATGATTCTTCATAAGTCAGATTAAAATAAAGGATAAAACAGGATTAATGGAAAACAGACCACGGCTTTGGATAAAATTATGACCTTAGGTACAGGCAATTATTGTGATTATCATTATTATCATTATTATTGGGCTCCGACAGGGAAAATAACCCAGTGAAGAAAGGAAATAAGAAAAGAGAATAGTCTGCCCTAGTGTACCCTTACGTAAGAGAACTCTTAGTGTTTATTGAACTGTGGATATTTCTGGATAAAGTAATCGAATACTTTAACTGGGTGGCAATGCGTGTGAATGTGAAGCTGATTATTCGTAAGGTATCATTGTTATATACACAAACACACACGTCGCACGCATGCACGCCCATACACACACACACACGCGCGCATATATATATATATATATACATATAATATATATATGTGTATATATGTACATACAACTATAAATATATATATATATATATATATATATATATATAATCTATTATGCACACACCCACATACAGGTATATGTGTTGTAAATACCAAAAGGACATAAATATACATAACAATAAGCACACACAAGCAAAGAGAGAGAGAGAGAGAGAGAGAGAGAGAGGAGAGAGAGAGAGAGAGAGAGATTATTCACCACATAATATCACATTTCCCTTTGTCTTTGACACACTGAATGAAGACAAAGGAAAATTCAGGAATTTGCTTCTAGATGTCTGTACATTGAAAACACATCCGTCCTTTTCTAGTCCACTGCAGGACAAAGGACTAAGACATGTCCTAATTCATGGCTGGGGTTTGACCAGTTTTCATCGCCATGCTGACCAACGTGGATTGGTGACGGTGGGAGATTTTAGTCTGATCGTTCACAGTAAACCATCACCCTAGTATGGGTGGCTCTGACTATTACAGCTTCGCTGATCATGGCGATGCTCAAACCATTTTACCATGGTAGAGTATCCTACTCAAAAAGGGGTTTGTATATATATATATATATATATATATACATATATGTGTGTGTGTGTGTGTGTGTTATACCACGGGAGCGTCTAGTCGATGTTGAATTTTAATGAGGCAGCAAAGTATAAGATACAATACCAAATATAACCAGGTCCTTTAGACACACAAGAGATAATGACCTCTGTCTGTCTGTCTGTCTGTCTGTCTCTCTCTCTCTCTCTCTCTCTCTCTCTCTCTCTCTCTAGTAGCCTAGAGAGAGACATGATCACACATAATTGCCCTCATGTATTTTTGAGAAGCAAATTCTAAACGTTTGTGATATCACACAAATATCCTCAAACATTCTGTCTTGAGAGAGAGAGAGAGAGAGAGAGAGAGAGAGAGAGAGAGAGAGATATTGCGGTTGTAGTTGTAAATACACGATAGGATATCAAAACTCTCTAGTTATTCAAAACATTGATATTTTGGATTTATTTCAAAAGTGGGCTTGTGTGGGTTACCAAAATTCCTGTTTAAATGAAGAGTATAAAAGTTATATTATTGAGAGAGAGAGAGAGAGAGAGAGAGGAGAGAGAGAGAGAGAGAGATTAAAGGCTTTCTAAAGAGATAGTCTACGTGGTCTTACACATGGTCAAACTCCTCTCTCTCTCTCTCTCTCTCTCTCTCTCTCTCTCTCCGTAATGAATTCCGCTCAATCTTCATTAATAAAAGGAAGTTTAAATAGCTGCACATCCTCACTTTGTCCAAAGGCATCTCGAAGTCCATCTCAATGTTTTGAAAGACGGGCGAGTTCTATTATCCACACCGTGTGTTTACAAGTACAACCACAAACTTGTAAACAGTGATGGCGTAACTAAACGAACCGCTACGAAACATTGATAAACAGAGTACTCCATTCGGTACACACACTAATGAATAGGGATTATAGGCCTACGTAGGCTTTACATTTCAGGGTATGACTAAATAAAAAGTTAGGATATGAAATGGCAAATATAAGGAAACATTTAGAGGACTATTCTGTTGAGAAACTTGTGGTTAATTGTGTTATTACCAGGATTGACAACTATAACTTCATGTATATCGATCTACACAAGGTGCAACTTAGGAAGTTACAAAACATAAACAGAGGACCAACACTGATAAAAAGTACCCCACCCCGAGAAAAGATTGAACTGCAATAGCTGCTTATTAAAGCTAGAACACATTTTTTAAGATGTGCAATGACTCATCAAGTTATCAGAACTTTTAAGAAAATAGTTACAAATGGTTCCAAGTTATGGGAGCCACTATGCCCCTTGACTGTAAGTTCTAGAGTTTTCAAAGATTATATAAGTTCCCTCTAGACATCCGAAGGACTGATGCCATTAAGGCTTTCAAGAGGTTGAAGACTTCCTATTGGAAACGACCCTCTGATCTGGTGTTCTAGGGTTCGAGTCCCGATCCAGCTCGATAGTTTCTTGTAGTGTTTGCAACCAAACCATCCTTGTGAACCGAAAATACGGGTTTTGGGAAGCCTACGGGTCTACCTGCCGAGTCATCATCATCAGCCATTGCCTGGCCCTCCTTGGTCCTGGATTAATGGAGAAGGCGCTTGGGGGATGATGATATGTATATATGACCAGTATGTATGGCATTGTTAATATCCCTTGCCTCTGCCAGTCATGAGCGACCTTTAAACCTTTAGAACTTAGGATACCGTGGATTTGACAATTAACGCGGGTTATGTCATGGGACTCTAATTACTTAACAATGCATAAGACAAACAGGTCCTGCAGTGCCAATGCTTTACCGCGTGTGACAGGTCAGGAGAACAGTCTTAAAGTAAAATAAAATAGAGATGGGATTTACCTAATTATATTAATTATGAAAGGAGGCTAAATAGATGGGATTTTCTAATGTATATATATATATATATTATATATATATATGTGTGTGTATATATATATATGTATATATGTATGTATATATATATATATATATATATGTGTGTGTGTGTGTGTGTGTGTATGTGTGTGTATGTGGGTGGGTGGGTGCGTCTCGCCGTATCGTTATGTATATTAATAATATTCTTTCCTATATAATAAAGAACAAATGTGTGACTATATAAATATACTGTATATATATATATATATATATATATTCAGTCACACTCGGCTTTCCCCGTACTTCGGCAGAGGGACTAGTATACCCTGGTGTGCCTATCTATCTAAATATTTAGCCATTATTTTTGACGGATCACGTACGCTAATAAAAATAATAATAATAATAATAATACTAACAGCAAGAAAAAAATGTTGATGAAAATAAAAAAAATACTCAAAAAACATCAATACCGAAAAAACTATAAAAAAAAACTCATCATATTGTCTCAATAAAAAAAAAAAAATATTCTCTACAAATACATTTTTTTTCAAAATTAAATCCGCTTATATATTGGAAAATTAAATTATGCTTAAAAGGATTAAGTAAAGAAACAAATACTTTGTATTATGAACTTACCGTGTCCTTCCTAATTGTTTTGATAGCATGAAAGATAAAACGACTTGGTTAGTAAACTGATTATAAAAACTTGAATCAGAGAGAGAGAGCGAGAGAGAGAGAGAGAGAGAGAGAGAGAGAGAGATCTTTTAAAGATGATATACAAATTAACATTTACAAAGCATTTCAAAAGAAAAACAAGATTAACAACGCACTATAATTGAAAACCAGAGAGAGAGAGAGAGAGATAGAGAGAGAGCTATATGAGCCAGAAGTTCATCAAATTACTTTGGAGTATTCTTAATTATCGGACCTTTATAATCAAGGTAATAAAAAGTGTCGGGGAAAATAGAAAAATTCCGAAACTGTGCAAATGTAAGGTATCAAACATTTTATATATACATATATATATATATATATATATATACATATATATATACTGTATATATATATATATATATATATATATATTATATATATATATATCAGCCATAACTAGTCCACTACAAGACAAAGGCCTCAGACATTTCCTCCAACTCGCGTCTGTTTATGGTCTTCCTCTGCCAGTCTATACCCGCAAGTTTTCTTAGCTCGTCAATCCATCGTCTTATCTTCCTTCTCCTACTTCGTTTGCAATCTCTAGGGAGCCATTTTGTTATTCTTAACGTCCATCTATTATCTGACATTCCCATTATATATGAGAGAGAGAGAGAGAGAGAGAGAGAGAGAGAGAGAGAGAGAGAGAGATCAAAGTAATAAAAGCAATAGAGGAGGACCATGGTTACCCTATTCGTGGATGGCATCCAATTGCAAAAGATTTCAGTGGTCACTGTCATACAAGTATCCTGGACCAGGGTTCGATTCCCGGCCGGTCAGATGCTATTGTCTTTGAGTGATTTCGCCTTGGGACTTTGATCCCGAGGTCGGTAAGAGAATCCAGACATTAATGTTGTAAAATATATGGCTTATTTGAATATGAAAAAACACGTCTAAATGTGCAAAAAATTATCAGACACAAATATATATATATATATATATATACACATATATATGTATATATATACATATATATATATATATATATACACACACAAACACACACACACACACACACACATATATATATATATATATATATATATTCATATATATGTGTGTGTGTATGTATGTATGTATGTGTGTAAGTGTAGGAGGTAATGAAGATACCAACTACATACCCTACATTAAAATGGCCATGACCCACAGCATTTTATCACCCACCAGGAACGCAATATACCGCTCATGCCAACATGGTTCATATCAACTAGTTTACTCGAAAAGAATCTACCTCTCCCTCAACGTAATCCTGTTTGTGTGTGCGTGTGTGTGTCCTCAATTAAATATACCTTAAAAGCAACGTTTCACTCCCTACAGAGGCAAACGTTTGAGAGAGCTATAACACGATATTCCCTTAATCTGAATATTATTTAAAAGAAAACGTTGGAACGTATACACAACACAAACACATAAGGGTGAATTAATTTTCTACTGTATTTTCTAGAACACCTTTTGAGCTAACCCGGGGGGGGGGGGCTCTAATAAAGAAGTTGATGCTTAATGAAAAATTTACAACAATATTATAACTATACATACGTAAAGACCGGCACACACATACATATACATACACACACACACACACACACACACACATATATATATATATATATATATATATATTCCTAGCTAAGCTAAATCCCTGGTTAGAAAGGCAAGATGCTATAAGCTCAAAGGCTCCAACAGGGAAAATATCCCAGTTAGGAAAGCAAATAAGGAAACAGAATAGCGTGCCTCAGTGTACCGAGTGTACCCTCAAGCAAGAGAACTCTACCCCAAGACAGAGGAAGACCAGGGTACAGAGGTTATGGCCCTATCTAAGACTAGAAAAAGACAATTTGATTTTGGAGTGTCCTCGTAGATCTGCTTACCATAGTTAAACCAGTTAATTCTAATAGTAGGGCCTTCTCCATCACGAGGCTCAATACTAGACAGTACTCTAGAAGTTTTATTCCAGCTGTGACCAAGTTGTGGAATGATCTTCCTAATCACGTAGTTGAATCACTAGAACTTCAAAAGTTGAAACTCGCAGCAAATGTTTTTATGTTGAACAGGCTGACCTAAGTCCTTTTATAGTTTATATATCGAATATGTTTTAATGTTGTTAATGTTTATAAAATATCTTATTTTAATTTTTTTATTACTTCTTATATTGTTTATTTCTTTATTTCCTTTCCTCGCTGAGCTATTTTTCCCTGTTGGAGCCCTAGGGCTTATAGCATCTTGCTTTTCCAACTAGGGTTGTAGCTTGGATAATAATAATAATAATAATAATAATAATAATAATAATAATAATAATAATACCCTTACTAAGAGGAAATTGGCCACTGAAAATTTACTGTGTAGTTGATTAAACCCTTATGTGAAGGAAAATTCACGGCTATATTAGTGGTGTCAGGCATATGAGGGAAGAAGAGAATGTGTAAAGAATAGGCCAGACTATTCGGTGTATGTGTAGGCGAATGAAAAATGAGCCGTAATCGGACAGGGTCCAATGTAAGACAATCTGATCAGTTAGTGTGTGCGCACGCATGTGCGTAGAAAGATACATATGAAATGTCTATTATCTGCACAATACCCTCCGTAATCCAGCATAGTCGACTACCTACTACGACAGCTACCTACTACTACAGCTACCTACTACTACAGCTACCTCTACTATCTGTTTCCTCTTAGAAAAAATACTGATGTCTTTAGGCTAAGCATGTGGGCAATAAGTCTTTTTTGTTACGTCGAGCCTTGTTTAAAAATCTGAGAGAGAGAGAGAGAGAGAGAGAGGAGAGAGAGAGAGAGAGAGAGAGAGAGAGAGAGAGAGAGAGAGAGAGAGAGAGTAATACACCAAAAAAAAGATAGCCACATGGTTCAGACAGATGTGTGCCTACATGGTTCACTGAAGAGCTACCTGGCTCAAAGACATGACTATACATACTTAAAATGTACAATTCACAGCGAATGTTATATGTATTTACGCCTGAGAGAGAGAGAGAGAGAGAGAGAGAGAGAGAGAGAGAGAGAGAGAGAGAGAGAGAGAGAGAGAGAGATAGCGTAGTACTATATACGCCCTGAGCTACTACTGTACGTGGCTCAAGTAGACAGCTGTATATGCCTATACGTTCAAAGAGACAGCTGTTTGATTAAGAGAGAGAGAGAGAGGAGAGAGAGGAGAGAGAGAGAGAGAGAGAGAGAGAGAGAGAGAGAGAGAGAGAGAGAGAGAGAGTCTTTTTATTCAAAACCACACACTCCTATGGCCGGATCCGGTATCTGGTTTGTGTATGTTACCATGAGTTGGGTGACACCACACTAATATATAATCGTTGCAATCACCAGACCTCCGATGGCCTAACAGAATAACAAAACTATAGAAAGTAACAGTACCTGACTGCAGGGTACTTTTTGTGGAGTGATTGGGTACACAGTATTCTATGTAGTCTACGTATATATATATATATATATATATATATATATTACTGGCTAATACAATAGTTGGAAAAGCAGGATGCTATAAGCCCAGGGGCTACAAGAGAAAAATAGCCCAGT
>NC_090743.1:119633451-119635951 GCF_036898095.1 Palaemon carinicauda | reverse complement strand
GAGAGAGAGAGATAGCGTAGTACTATATACGCCCTGAGCTACTACTGTACGTGGCTCAAGTAGACAGCTGTATATGCCTATACGGTTCAAAGAGACAGCTGTTTGATTGATTGATTGAGAGAGAGAGAGAGAGAGAGAGAGAGAGAGAGAGAGTCTTTATATTCAAAACCACACACTCCTATGGCCGGATCCGGTATCTGGTTTGTGTATGTTACCATGAGTTGGGTGACACCACACTAATATATAATCGTTGCAATCACCAGACCTCCGATGGCCTAACAGAATAACAAAAACTATAGAAAGTAACAGTACCTGACTGCTGGGTACTTTTTGTGGAGTGAGTGGGTACACAGTATTCTATGTAGTCTACGTGTATATATATATATATATATATATATATATATATATAATATATAATATAGTATATATATATATATATATATATATATATATATATATATATATATATATAAATTACTGGCTAAGCTACAACCCTAGTTGGAAAAGCAGGATGCTATAAGCCCAAGGAGTACAACAGAGAAAAATAGCCCAATGAGGAAAGGAAATAAATAAGCTACATGAGAAGTAATAAACAATATAAAATATTTTAAGAACAGTAATAACATTAAAATAAACATTTCCTATATAAACTGTAAAAACTTTAACAAAACAAGAAGAGAAATAAGATAGAATAGTGTGCCCGAGTTAACCTTCAAGCAAGAGAATTCTAACCCAAGACAGTGGAAGACCATGGTATAGAGGCTATGGCAATACCCAAAGACTAGAAAAAATGGTTTGATTTTGGCGTATCTTTCTCCTATAAGAGCTGCTCACCATAGCTAATGAGTCTCTTCTAACCTTACCCAAAGGAAAGCGGGCATCGAACAATGACAGTGCAGTAGTTAACTCCTTGGGTGAAGAAGAATTGTTTGGTAATCCCAGTGTTTTCAGGTGTATGGGAACAGAGGAGAATATGTAAAGAATAGGCCAGACTATTCGGTGTATGTGTAAGCAATGGAAAAATGAACCGTAACCAGAGAAAGGATCCAATGTAGTACTGTCAGGCCAGTCAAGGGACTGCATATCTCTCTAGCGGTAGTATCATAAACTACGAGATTAGTAATGAACAATATAAAGTGATTTAAGAACAGTAATTACATTAAAATAGATCTTTCATATATAAACTATAAAAACTTGAAATAACAAGAGGAAGAGAAATAAGACAGAAAAGTGTGCCCGAATGTACCCTCAAGCAAAAGAACCCTACTCCAAGACCGTGGAAGACCATGTTACAGATGCTATGGCACTACCAAAGACTAGAGAACAATTATTTGAATTTGGAGTATACTATTAATATATATATATATATATATATATATATATATATATATATATATATATGTATATATATACAGTATATATATATATATATATATATATATATACATATATATATATATATATATATATATATATATATATATATATATATATATATAGCTATAAAATACGCCTCGTAAAGATACATCACCGGTTGCTATATAACTATGTTGATACAGCAGCCAGCTAGCTAAATACAAGCAATAATAATAATCTTTTATTATCTAAATAATAGAAGGTTGATTATATGTTAATATAGCAGGCACACTATTTCCCAACTAATTTATGTCCAATATACTTAGCAATATACTACACAAACAGGAATTTTTTTTTTAAGATATATGAAACTGATGTAGGCCTAGCCTATAGGTCTAGATATATTATTGACACTAAAACAAATTGTTTTATTAATCATATAATATTAGAAGAGATATTAGGCTATATTCTTAGGCAATTTCTAAAATGAAGAAATACAATTTTTAAAGAACAAAAAACTATGGGATAATGTTTCACTATAGGTCTAATATCACCATTACTCAATAAAAAAAAATCGGTTAAAACAAAATATAAAATTACGTCTCATAATGTTCACTATCGACTGACATAACCATGTGATATATATATATATATATATATATATATATATATATATATATATATATATATATATATATATATATATATATATATATATGAGAGAGAGAGAGAGAGGAGAGAGAGAGAGAGAGAGAGAGAGAGAGAGAGAGAGAGAGAGAGAGAGAGAGAGAGAGAGTGTGTGTTTACTGTCTTCATACTATCTTATCAACACTACCATTAATAAATACGAGTCAACACTAAATAAAATGCAATTCAAATAAGAAAATGTTTAAGGTGCGCTAATACTTCACTATAGAATAATAATGACTATAGAATTCCAACGAGGAATTTACATTAATAAAAATGGAATTACAAAAAATAAACTCCGCTTCTGTTGCACAATTATTCACGGCGAAAAACGAAATAGGGATTTTGAGTATAATGGGACACAGATAAAAATCTTTAGGTACAATATAAACAGTAAAACATAATTTTGAAATATATTCAATTTTTTCGATAACCAGGCATTCGTCTAAATTATTCT
>NC_090743.1:119458451-119630951 GCF_036898095.1 Palaemon carinicauda | reverse complement strand
TTTATTGAAATTTTCAAGAAACTTCTACTTAGCTAATACCCCTAGTACTAACTCTTCTAAAAGGAAAATTTCAATAGATTTCTACTTGTGTTTAGAAACCTCCACGCAAACCAGAATGGTAGTCTACTATTGATAAAAGATTAAAAAAAAATATACTCAGGGCCTACTATGATTTTATATATATAAAGACAATGGATAGACGAACTTAGAAAATTTGTAGGTATTGAATTTGACTGTCATAGACAAACGATAAACAGACACGAGTGGAAAGACATGTCTGAGGCCTTTGTCTTGCAGTGGACTAGTTATTTATATATATATATATATATATATAGATAGATAGATAAATAGATAGGTACAATAGATAGGTAGATAGACTAGTACTACGAGTCTTAGCTAAGTAGAAGTTTATTGAAATTTTTCTTTTAGAAGAGCTAGTACTAGACTGCTTAAGCTAGGCTTATTTCTCATGAAAACTTTTCCTTTGTCTTAATTTGCTTCTGATATGTTCATGAATATGCACCTATTTGAGATTCTCCTTTTATAATTCAAGCAATTTAAAAAAAAAAAAAGTTCCGCTAGGAAAGGTGTAAGCCCAGTCCACAACAATTTTAAAATACTAAGATGATGGTTTTGTCTAATCTTGCAAAAATTAAACAAATAAACTAATTCCTTATTTTTCTTCTTTCTGCCACTAAACCTCGGCTTTTTAAGAGTATTCTTCTTGCCTTGTTTTATTCTCATGACACGAGAGCAATAAAGAAGACTCAAAGTGTTTTGGCAAAAGACGTCAGCATAAAGTCTGCGAATACTACAGCATTTTCTCCTGAAGCGATCTTGCTTTCATTTCCTACCAAAGTATTTCGACAAAATTAAAACAACTCACAATACAGTAGCTATATTTCCATTATTTTACTTCAACATTATTATTATCATTATTATTATAATTATTATTATTATTATAACAAGGCAAGCTACAACCCCAGTTGGAAAAACAGGATGATACAAGCCCAACAGGGGAAAATAGTCCAGTGAGGAAAGGAAACAAGGAAATAAATAAACTATAAGAGAAGCAATTAATAATCAAAATAAAATATCTTAAGAACAGTAACATTAAAACAGATCTTACATATATATAAACTATAAAAAAAGAAAAAAAAAGAAATACGATGTAGTTGCCAAAATGATTATGCATCAATATAAAGCATGAATTTGCTAGCTTTTATACTCACATAATTGTTATATTTTTTATCACTAAAATCTAAATATTTACTTTTCTTCTTTTCTTTCCTGCAATAACAATTTGTATTACTAATCCAAATAAAATAGTCAATATATATATATCAATTTTACGAGAACATGGCAATGAAAATATCATTCTATAAGAAAAACATTGAAAGGGTAGAAATCAAATTCAAAAAATCATTTACCACTTTATTAAACAATATTCCACAGAACAAAATTAAATATTTTACGTTGTAGATACATGATTCCTAAGACAAGAAAATGCATAGATCTTTAACCAGGTACTTTACTAAAACAACAATAAAACCTTTCTATATACTCTAAGCTTTAAATACATTGTAACACTACAAATGCACCAAAAACACAATACTGTAAATAAATGAACAAAAATACTGTAATTCTTTGGACTACACATAGCAAAAACCAACGTTTGAGTATTCTGACCTTTTGAAACTCGAGCCTCCGGAAAAAAAAGTATTCTAACTCATTAACGAAAGTCATAAATGGATTCTGGTACCATTACAAGTCCCTGAAAAGTCTCACCCTTTCATAAACAAAGTCAAACTGCAATTGTTCCAAACTTCCTGAAAACTTGAGCTAATACACAACGCACATTTGATCAGGGCCTCTGCCTGAAAATGATTCAAGGGGCTGGTGAAGCCACAGGAACAAATAGAATACTACAGAGTCCTGAAGCATTCCTTCCTCACATGAAGTAACTAAATAAAATTCAAATACTGTATTCTAACCCTAAAGAAAAAATAAAACCTTCTGGATGAAAGTACTCCAACTAATATACTGACAACAGGTGAACAATACCGAGATAATGCAATGGAGTTCTAAAAAAAAAACTGTTATCTTACCGATAGACATTTACAAAGAAATCCAGAATAAAATTATAATCACTGTGAAACAGTTTAGCTAAAAGAATAGAGTGAATTTAATATGGTAGTATCTATATTGACAATGTTCCCTTAGTTTTCATTAGCATTCAAGATATTTGTCATACAGAGGGCTAACTGGACCACTGAACCTGAGTAGCGAATCTTCAGACGTACTTACAACAGTAAATCATATTACATTATTTCTTTATACCACTTAAATGTCAGTGATCCAAAATGAAACCTGCTATCAAACAAGAATAAAAGAAGTGATAATTTTCATTTTTGTGGCAGCCTTTTTTATTCATAATTATGCAACCGTACGGTGAATGCTAAGTGCCCACATTGAAGTGTTTATATAAAAATATTACCTATAAGTTCTTTACAAGGTAAAACAAAGTTTCTGAAGTTACTTGGAGAAAGTGAAATACAAAAGTAAAAGATGGACCCATTATTTAAGACAACATTATTCTACATTCTAGGTGATGCTCTAAATTGTATGTGATGAAACAACTTCAAAATAATATATATAGTTTCTTTTAGTTTTAAATAGTCTACAGATCCACTATTTTCCCTATAAATGAGTACTTAGTTCCTTAACCCATTTTGAAAAAAAATTTGGGCTGTAAATAAGGACATATAATTAAAAACTAAATACACTGAAATAAGAATGTAAGGGAATCGTCAAATACCAAAGTATTCAAAGACTTCTTTGGCTTCCATTTTAAATGATGTTGTCACCTACTATACTCGTTTACGTTCACATGTGAAGAGAGATACTGGAATGTATGATTGATATGTAACAAGATCTTGTCCTTAAAGCATTCATAAATGCATGAATTGGACTTCTGCACATCCTATTACTATAAAAGAAACAACAAGCTTGACCACATTGTGTCAAAAGTTCCAAAGAGGTATTATGTACGTTACTGAGGAAAAACATCGTGACGGAGATGTCACTAGAAAACTGATAACATTGATATTTTATACTGTATTGTAGCATGAAATAAACATCAAAGACTGTACAGTATATAAAATGATGTACAAAAGTGATTCCATTAGATGCACTGTACGTAATTCACTCAGACTTTCAAATTATCAGTAGAAAATAACCTCATGATTGAAGATCATTTTAGAAAAAAGAAAGAATACAAAAAAACACTTTGTCTTTAACCATTAATGAGATTCCAACACAGTAGAAAAAAAAATAGAGGGTTTGCATGCACCAGAACAATATCCCGTAAACAAATTAAGAAAAACCTTAGAATTAAAGACAGTAAAAACTACAAGGCCATTCTTTTTCCTTAAAAAGTACAGTAGCAGATAGCATAATCCAAAGTGCCAAGTTACACATACACCACAAAACCTGACATCTACCTCACCTCTGGACATTTCACAAAACTAGAAACGAACAAGAACCAAGATAGGGTCCAAAATGTGAGAGACATTCTGAGGTGACAAGTCCATAACCAAACTTGTTTGCAGCACATGACCCATAACAAAGGAAAAAAAAAAATGAAGAAATCCCAAGTTCTTTGTTATGCTTATAATTAATATCACACAATCTTTGAAAAACCTATCTTTTCAATTCTAGAATGCTTGCCTGCATAATCAGATCAAATAATAGTCAAATGTATAAGCCAGTCTTTGTTTATTAAGTACAAAGGAAAATCCTTGCCGAAAAATATAAATTAGATTTGGTTTTCATTATATCAAATTTCTCTTCAATGCAAAATTTACACCAGGTAATGCTAAATATAGGTGGCCCTGTGCCATGTACAAATAGGCCACACAGACCTAGATTAAAAAAATATGTGATGTCATATGTACAAAAAATAAGTGATTCTTCTTTAAACTAATCTCACTTAAGATAACAAAAACGTACAAAGGCACGAACATCATCAAGACACACAAGCACAACAACACAGAACCTCTTATAGTTTCAAGGCAATGTCACCATCCTCTAGTACCTGAGACTTAGTTAGGAATTCTCCTTTATTGAGCGACTCGGCATATTTTGCCGCCGCTGGATCCTTCCCTAAGCTCGCCAAGGCCACAACGCGATCATCATTGATGTAATACGCGATGAAGGACAGATTATCAAGGCTTCCCGATATCAAAACTTCATCATACCTTCCATGACCTGTTGAAAAAATTAGTAAATTGAATGATAAAGAGCAAGTATGACTTGAATGTTAATTAGATAATGTACAATATTCCTATAAATAAAGGTCAAACAGTAACTTACTAACTTATAGCATAAAAAGGCCTCTGAAGTTTAGGAAAAAATGAAAAAAGCCTAACCCTTTGCAATGAGCGAAACAAAGTTCTTACCTGTGTATCGTAAACTCTTCCCATACAAAACCGACCAGAAGAATGGCACAGATCGAACAGGCACACCCTGACCCATCATGTTACGGGCAGCATAAGCCCCGTGGCCGAGGGCAACTTGCCAGTGGCCAATTGCGACACGAGCTCCATCGTGAAGAAACAGAGGGAACAAGGCAATATCTCCACCACAGTATATATTGGGGACACTGGTCTCCAGGAACTGAAAACATAAACAAGCAAAATGAAAATAAAATCTTATTTATAAGATTTTAACATATCTCTATTTAAGGTTTTAAAATACTGAATGCACCTATAATCAATATTTTGAAATCCCCCTACAAATGATTAAAACATTGGAGGACCTATAAACTACTGAATCTCTAACAATTATCAGAAACATTTAGATACACTTTGAAATTACGCTTGGTTAAGGCCCAGAAACTCCTCTACAATCTGAAGCATGATTCTAATTATGAATTTAATTTACGAATGAAAATATTAGGATAAGAAACAGGTCCCGTGCAAAGGCATCTAAAGTTCCTTGAAATAAGTTTTTCCAATCTATTGCAAAATGGCATTTGACCACATACTGTACTCGGCTTC
This sequence comes from Palaemon carinicauda, assembly GCF_036898095.1. Lineage (NCBI taxonomy): Eukaryota > Metazoa > Arthropoda > Malacostraca > Decapoda > Palaemonidae > Palaemon > Palaemon carinicauda. The sequence continues at coordinate 119,625,891 of NC_090743.1, read as the reverse complement.
TACTGATAATCCACAACGTTGACTATTCGTTTTAAATCATTATATAAAAAGTCCTGTAAATGTAATGAGGAAGAGCAGATTCCATTATTTCAACAATATAAACCAAAGGTTACAGGAATATGATAACCTAAAGCTAAATACACACAGAGGGTAGTCAGGCTTATGAATTAGAAATACACTGATTCCAACAAGACTGTTCCAACCAACATCTTCAACTTTGTGTGTGAAAGTTGTCTCACTGGAATCAATGTATTATATAATTCAGCTTAAGCCCTTAGCTCTGCCTGCACATCCCGAATTATTGCCAGATTAGATGCAGGCTTAGTCCTATACTGTTTTACTGGACGGGGTTCATCCTAGTCCTTTTTTGATAGCCGTAGTTTGATTTTGCAGTTGAATGAAGATGTAAAATCACAACACAATTAAGCTAGAATGAAAGTAACATGGCCACACCACCTAAAATTCAAGACGCCACAAAGAAAAGGTTCAAATAAACCAGTTATTTTCGTGCTGTGAAAAAATACGTCACTAAGCATAACCTTTCAAACAAATGCATAAATATGCAAATAAGAATTCCCATAAAGCCCACACTTTCCATATTTTTCACAAACAATTAAATCTGCAGAATGTTCTTCTAAAAAATTTAAGTTACTGTACATCATAAAGTGTATACTTACTTGAAAGATGAACAAAAAGCTCATTAGGTCATAAGTAAATTTTGAACTAATATATTAAAAGTGGGAAGGTACCTACAAAAAGATTTACAGATCCCTAACTATTGTACTATACATCTAATCATGTGCAACTGTGCTAAGATACCTACATCTCTCTCAATGTGCTCAAAATACTGAAACTTACTTCAGAAAAAAACATAAAGAAAAAGCATCAGAATTAGTGATTTAAAAATCCTAAAATTTAAGCCTGCATGCAAGTGAACTTTTAAAGCATTTTCATATGTTATTTTTCAAATTATTGACCACCTGAGTCTGCAAACTGGTTTCCAAAAGAAGTAAGGCAAGTGGCAAACGCAAAAATATGTGCAAAGATTTATGGATTACCCATAGTCTCGCTGCAACGTGCAAACCGCAATCGTAAAAGTACTACACAATCTCAAGCTTGCTTATTACAGATGGAGCAAAAGGGCACAATTACCATAGTATATTAATACTCTTCCAAACACAGGAGAATCTTCAAGAATAATACCAGATTGTGCTTTCCTATTCAATTCCATATTTTATCACTGTACATTTCATGATGACAGCCAAGATATCTGCGGTGGATAAAATTATACAGCCTTCAATTACGTATCCCCATCCTTTAGCAGTGAGCTTAATAAGGTCAGGATATTATACCATGGGTCCTATGCCACTTTCTAAATAGGAAGAATAAAATATGCCAACCAAGTCTTAATATGGAGTTTTTATGATAAAACAAAGTTTTATGAATACTTACCTGGCAGTTATATATATATTGCTGATATCTCTAAATCGGCAGAATTTTTCAAAACGAGGCAACCGCCTTGTGGTGGTTGGGAGGTAGGTGGTAACACCCGTCACAGGGTGGTCCAAGGAATCATTCCCGTGTCCAAGACTTCAGTTCATCTATGCCCGACCTGTCTCCTGAGGGGAGGTGGGTGGGCCTTCGAATATATATATAACTGCCAGGTAAGTATTCATAAAACTTTGTTTTATCATAAAAACTCCATTTTTATGAATAGTGCTTACCTGGCAGTTATATATATATAGCTGATTCACACATTTGGAGGAGGGAAACAGACTGTAAACATCGTTGGGGAAACAACAAAAGAGTTGTAGGAGATAAAAACACCTTGATTCCTTGCCTGCTAAGGTAGCTGATTCAAAGGTACAGCCTTTAGAGTGGCTTTCCCTTAGGAGAGTTTATCCATGAGTAAGCCTGTAATGCTGCAAAAAACTCAATCGAGTATGTCAAAGGGATAAGACCAACAACTTGACTAGACTTCAGAAACTACCTTCGCCCCATATAATAAAAACTGCAACCTTACTAAAACTAACCACCTAACCCTGCAACATAGACAAACTATCTATCTAGACTGAGGTAACCACACCACAAGACGAAGTCCTCAGACTATCATAAAAACACAAACCCTCATACATGCATATAAACCAAGGATGAGTGGGGTTATTAACTCCTTTGCCTAATACAGAAACCGCAGCTATGTATGGGCCCAAGGTATAGCACTTGCCAAAGTCTACTCTCACCTCTCTAAGTTAATGAGAAGCGAAGACAGAGTTGCTCCTCCAGAAAATTGCATCCATGAATAGCCTAACTAACATATATTCCTGATATGCCAGAGAGGTAGCAATGGCTCTCACTTCGTGAGCCCGTAATTTCAACAGGGCGAAGTGTTCCTCCTCACATAAGAGGTGGGCTTCCCTAATTTTCTCCCTCAGGAAAAAGGACAAAGCATACTTAGACAGGGGTTTTTGGCGGATCTTTCACTGAACACCATAACAAGTTGGATGCACAGCTCACGTTCATAGTGTGAGCCAAAAAAACTTTGAGGGACCTAACTGGGCAGAGGAGTCTTTCCTTCTCTCGACCCACTAGGTTCGTGAGGTTAATGACATCAAACGTCGTAGGACAGGGTTACGAAGGGTTCTCGCTCTTTACAAAAAAGATGAACCTTAAGGCACAAACTGCCCTATCCTAATTGAAGCTCACCCTCTTCCCAATCGCCTGGACTTTGCTGACCTCTTGGCATTCGCTAGAGTCATAAGGGAGAGGGTTTTCTTCGCTACAACCCAAAGAGAGGCTAGCGAGATAGGTTCAAATTTCTTGGAGCACAGAAACTTAAAACACCACATCCAGGTTTAAGAGTACCTATTACGTCGTCTGAAAAGACCCAATGAGGTCCTGCAAACCTTGATTTTGGGACAACTCTAGGCCTCTATGCCTAAAGACGGCGGAGAGCATACTGCTGTATCCATTGATGGTAGATACAGCCAGCTTAGCATCCTGTCTGAGGTACAAGAAGAAGTCTGCAATCTGGCTCAGAGAGGTAGTGGATGAGGAAACTTGTGCCGCCTGCACCAAGCTCTAAAGGTCTCCCACCTAGATTGGTAGACTCTTTGTGAAGAGATCCTCCTTGCTCTGGCGATAGATTTCGTCGCTTGTGCCGAAAAGCCTCGAGATCTGACAAGCTTCTAGTCAGTCTGAAGGAAGTCAGTTTGAAAGCGAGGGGGTTTTGATGATACCTCTCGAAGTGGGGCTGTTTGAGAAGATCTGGACTTGCCGATGTCTTCTTGGGAAGTCCATCAACATGCCCATCACTTCCGAAAACCATTCCCTAGCAGGCCAGAATGGAGCCGCTAGGATCATTCGCCCCGAATCGAGGAAGCGAATTTCCTGAAGACCAGATTGATGATCTCGAACGGGGGCAACGCAAACATGTCCACCCCCGTCCAATTCATCAAGAAGGAGTCCACTGCTACAGCTTCCTCGTCCGGGACTAGGGAGCAGCAGTAGGGGATCCTCTTCTTCCAGTTGGAGGCAAAAAGGTCTGTTACAGGTCTGCCCCACAACATCCAGAGACTGACAGACTTGCGGGTTGAGAGACCATTCTGAGGGAAAAACAAGTCTCTTCCTGCTGAGCATGTTTGCCCCGATGTTTCTTGCCCTAGAACAAACCTCCTTTCTGGATCCAAGAGATCAGAACGAAGGCGTCCTTGATCTCGACACACGATTCGACTAGTGTCATCACGAAGTCCTAGATTCTCATGTTCAAAGTCATGCCTCATGCTAGAACTTCAACGTCGAGCGTCCTGAAAGACGAGGTGCCGATCGTCCTGTAAGACGAGGCGCCGATCGTCCTGTATGACGTGGCGCCGATAGTCCTGTAAGACGTGGTGCCAAAAGTCCTGTAAGACGTGGAGCCTGTAAGACGTGGAGCCGAGAGGTTAACAGAGCGAGACGCTGAACGTTCTAAAAGACATGGTGCTGAGCGTCCTGGTGTCGGAAGACACTCTTCTTGTTGACAGGAAGACCTAATTATTTGATAGGCTCAACGTTATCTAAAAATCCAGATACAGGGACGCTCTGATTTCTCCAGAGAGCAGTATTCCGCTACATAAAGCAAAAGTTACGTGAACATGAGAGGGGCGGAGCTGAGACCAAAACACACGCCCGAAACTGACCCATTCTACACCCGTTCTTTCTTGTAAACAAACCTCAGATAAAGTTTGATTGCATAGCCTGCCACTTAGACTCCTCTCTAGAACTGGGAGAGAGAATCGTTGTTGCTAAAAACTAAAGGAGGTTTCCCTATAAAAGGAAAAAGTAATCCTCCTTCAGAAGAAGTACTGACCAAAGGTCTGCTACCCTCTTCTCCAAAGATTTGATGTCTCCATGGAGAACTTTGACTTCTGAACGAAGGCGTAAAGAGCATTTACGTCCAGGACCGGACAAAAGACTCCCTCTCCCAAAAGAGAGACATTGAAGTTGCAAAGTCGGTTAGGCAAAAAAGTCTTATCGGAGTAACTAACAAAGGAGGATTCACTAGGAAAAAGATTTCGCATCCATCCTTAGTAAAAACACGGACCAAAGGTCTGCTCCTCTCCTCTCCCAGGCTCGCCAGAAGTAGCAAAGTCTGGCTCCTACTGTTGTTAGTCATCAAAGGTTTCTGTTTTAAGAAACAAAAATTAATATATTCTTAAAGCTCCATTAATGACCACGTGAAAACTCAGAGGGTGGGGAACATGGAGCAACAGAACTTAGGATCCTCTCCTTCTGTTAACCTCAAACAATTCAACAGGAGAAAAGTGATCACTAAAGTCATCCTTGACAAAGATCTATTAAGACGTGGCGTCCCCCTGAAAGGACAAGGCGGCGATCGTCCTATAATCCCGAAAGACGAGGCGGCCCTCGCCCCGAAAGACGAGGCGGCCCTCGCCCCGAAAGACGAGGCGGCCCTCGCCCCGAAAGACGAGGCGGCCCTCGCCCCGAAAGACGAGGCGGCCCTCGCCCCGAAAGACGAGGCGGCCCTCGCCCCGAAAGACGAGGCGGCCCTCGCCCCGAAAGACGAGGCGGCCCTCGCCCCGAAAGACGAGGCGGCCCTCGCCCCGAAAGACGAGGCGGCCCTCGCCCCGAAAGACGAGGCGGCCCTCGCCCCGAAAGACGAGGCGGCCCTCGCCCCGAAAGACGAGGCGGCCCTCGCCCCGAAAGACGAGGCGGCCCTCGCCCCGAAAGACGAGGCCGCACTCGCCCCGAAAGACGAGGCGGCCCTCGCCCCGAAAGACGAGGCGGCCCTCGCCCCGAAAGACGAGGCCGCACTCGCCCCGAAAGACGAGGCCGCACTCGCCCCGAAAGACGAGGCCGCACTCGCCCCGAAAGACGAGGCCGCACTCGCCCCGAAAGACGAGGCCGCACTCGCCCCGAAAGCCGAGGCCGCACTCGCCCCGAAAGACGAGGCCGCATTCGCCCCGAAAGACGAGGCCGCATTCGCCCCGAAAGACGAGGCCGCATTCGTCCTGAAAGACGAGGCAGCATTCGCCCTGAAAGACGAGGCTGCATTGCCCTGAAAGACGAGGCTGCATTGCCCTGAAAGACGAGGCTGCATTCGTCCTGTCTTGAAAGACTTAGCGCCGAGCGTTAAGGCAAAATGATATTCATTATGCCGCTCGGCGCGTTCGGTTCCGACCAGAGGGTTCATAAGGCCGACTGACGCTCTGGGACAAAAACCGAGTCAATGATGGTTTGTAAGCATTGATATTATCAGCGAATATCTATGGCTTAAAGTATTGCCATTAAAATCAAAAGTGATGCAATGCAAAACTCTAAAAGCAGTGTAAGAATCTAAACGTTCAACGCTCTTTGCTTTCCCATGGCAAGGGTGAGCATTCTTGTGAACGTTAACAGGAACGCTCGCGAGGGTGTTTGCTCGTGAGCTAACGCCTCTCGTTTCCTTTCGCCGATCGACGTTCCTTCTCCCATGGGCCGGGGAGCTTGGAAGAGGTCTAAAGCTAGGAAAACGACGTCCACTGTGCTGAAAGAATCCAATGCCTAATTTAGCACTGAAACTTGCACTATTAAACTCTTACACAAAAGACCATAATTAGTCCTGCCCGTTGTGAGAGAACTTATTCTTCTGCCACGGGCTTGAATGAGAAAGCAAAATCGTCTCTAGTACTTGCTATATAAACTGTAACAAAATATTTTTATAAAATATTAAACTGACATTTCCATAATGAAATAAACTTTCAAACATACTTACCCGGCGGTCACAAAAAGATAAAACCACCGGGCAAGAGTTGAGATTAAAAAAAAGATGTTGAACACACTCACCCGGTAATTACATATAACCACCGGTAAAATTAAATGTCATAAAAACCTACCCGGTAGTTACATAAAAACGCCGGGAAAGTTATACGTTAAAGAATAAAAAGAACAGAAAAAGGGAAAACAAATGTAATCCACAATTAATTCAAAAGGGTTTTCAAAAACAAGCGAGTTGTAGTGATAAAAAGAACAGATATAGCAATAACGTATCTATGTATATAAATGTAAACAATAGGAACGAAAATACTACTAAAACTAGAATTCCCATATCGTTGTTGTTGGAGTATAATAGCCAACACTTTAATTACCATATCGAAAAGAACGCTACCAAGGCATGTTGGGACTGCACCGATAGTAACGAGTAACAGTGTAAATTAACCATACGCTAGTTCTATTAATTTATGAAATTAGATCGATGATTTAAAGAACGAATACCAAATGGACAAATATTTCTTTAAAATTTTACATTAAAAGTTAAAAAACTTATATAAGTGGAATTCCTTCCATTCTTTACATAAAACAAATAAAGAGAATTTGCAAGACATACATGAAGATTACGTCACACAACTGTGACGTCATAGAGTTGCCGGAACGTATTTCCGTCATCAGGATAAAAAACTTTGCACCTAAAATATAGTGCACAAACAAAACCTCTGCATACAAACTGTGAGGATCAACCGACACTTTCGGTAACCTCACCTTGCATACATCACTCGCACAAACACGAAAATTAAGTTATCACCCATGATAAACAAAGTACTGTAAATAATAATAATAAAACACGATTGCCAAATCCCTAAATCAGTGTACTTCACCAAACGAAGTCCAAAAAAGCGAAGGGAAAATGATTCGAAAAACTCCCTGTGACGGGTGTTACCACCTACCTCCCAACCACCACAAGGCGGTTGCCTCGTTTTGAAAAATTCTGCCGATTTAGAGATATCAGCTATATATATATATATAACTGCCAGGTAAGTACTATTCATGAAAACGGTAATTTGCATAATTTTAATTGGGAAAAAAAAATCATGATGAAATTAAGGGTATGGACACATATGATGTGAGTTCAAAATAAAAAGTGAAACATCTTTCCAACTGAAATTGATGAATAACTTGAAAAAAATCTAGATTTTGAATTTATAAAAAAAAAACTTGAATTCTCATGATATGAATTAAAAAAAAAACTTGAGTACACTTAAGGATTCCTAGAAGTGCAAACTGGTTACCGATCTCTGCAAATTATGAATTATATCCAGAAGTAATTTTTCTTAAACCATTCTCCTATACATTTACAAACATTACTGTTTCACTTTCTCTGTTCAATACCAACCCATATGTAATGTTTTAGAATTGTAAAGCTAAGTAAAAGAAATCAGTCAGCATTCACAAAATATGTTGTCTTCAAGAAAATAAATTAAGCATAAACTAATCTTCGGAACCTACAACATAAATTCTCTTCGAGATCAGACTACTGATGAAACTACAGGACCACCAAGGAGAACTGAAGTATTTTCTAACAAACTTCCTGAAAACAATTTAGACACTGCTATACTCAGTGAAAGTTGCCTCCCATGTGAAGATTCTCTACCCTTAGTGGGTGATGAATGAACCATCTTCCAGAGTCTTACAAAAAGATTCACTAAGTATTCGTGGTGTGGGTTTTGTTACAAAGACCAAAAACCTCACAGACCTACTTGAAAGCCACAAGTGTCAATAAAAGACATATGACCGAGTACTCCACTGGAAAAAAAGGATATTTCTGGACACTCGTCAGCACTTACACCCCAATACTAGAAACTGATGAAATATGTTATTTTGATAATAAAATAAATTTTTGAATATACTTACCCGGTGATTATAATAGCTGCAACTCTGTTGCTCGACAGAAAAACTCTACGGAAAAATTTGCCAGCGATCGCTACACAGGTAGGGGGTGTACTCAACAGCGCCATCTGTCGTTCAGATACCCAGTACTCATTGTAAACAAAGAACTCAATTTTCTCCTCGGTCCACTGTGTCTCTATTAGGGAGGAAGGGAGGGTCCTTTAATTTATAATCACCGGGTAAGTATATTCAAAAATTTATTTTATTATCAAAATAACATTTTTCAATATTTAACTTAGCCGGTGATTATAATAGCTGATTCACACCCAGGGGGGTGGGTAGAGACCAGCAAAATATGTTTACATCATATGAGCTAAGAATTTTTATTTCATTTTAGAAGTTATCAAAATAACTAAACAAAATAAATTGGTACCTGGTAAGGAAGTCGACTTGAACAATTACTCTGCCTTTTTAAGTACGTCTTCCTTACGGAGCCTCGCGATCCTCTTAGAATGCTGAGCGACCCCTAGGAGCTGAAGTATCAAGGGTTGCAACCCATACAACAGGACCTCATCAAAACCTCTAATCTAGGCGCTTCTCAAGAAATGACTTTGACCACCCGCCAAATCAACTAGGATGCGAAAGGCTTCTTAGCCTTCCGGACAACCCAAAAACAACAATAAAAACATTTCAAGAGAAAGATTAAAAAGGTTATGGAATTAGGGAATTGTAGTGGTTGAGCCCTCACCCACTACTGCACTCGCTGCTACGAATGGTCCCAGAGTGTAGCAGTTCTCGTAAAGAGACTGGACATCCTTAAGATAAAAAGACGCGAACACTGACTTGCTTTTCCAATAGGTTGCGTCGATTATACTTCGCAGAGATCTATTTTGTTTAAAGGCCACGGAAGTTGCGACAGCTCTAACTTCGTGTGTCCTTACCTTCAGCAAAGCTTGGTCTTCCTCATTCAGATGGGAATGAGCTTCTCGTATTAACAGTCTGATAAAATAGGATAAAGCATTCTTTGACATAGGCAAAGATGGTTTCTTAACTGAACACCATAAAGCTTCAGACGGGCCTCGTAAAGGTTTAGTTCGTTTCAAATAGAACTTAAGAGCTCTTACAGGGCATAAGACTCTTTCTAGTTCATTTCCAACCATACGATAAGCTTGGAATATCGAACGATTTTGGCCAAGGTCGAGAAGGCAGCTCGTTTTTGGCTAGAAAACCAAGTTGTAGAGAACATGTAGCCGTTTCAGATGAGAATCCGATGTTCTTGCTGAAGGCATGAATCTCACTGGCTCTTTTAGCTGTGGCTAAGCATACCAGGAAAAGTGTCTTTAAGGTGAGATCTTTCAGGGAGGCTGATTGTAGCGGCTCGAACCTGTCTGACATAAGGAATCTTAGTACCACGTCTAAATTCCAACCAGGTGTAACCAAACGACGCTCCTTCGTGGTCTCAAAAGACTTAAGGAGGTCCTGTAGATCTTTATTGTTGGAAAGATCTAAGCCTCTGTGACGGAAGACTGATGCCAACATGCTTCTGTAACCCTTGATAGTGGGAGCTGAAAGAGATCGTTCTTTCCTCAGATATAAGAGGAAGTCAGCTATTTGAGTTACAGAGGTACTGGTCGAGGATACGGATACTGACTTGCACCAGTTTCGGAAGATTTCCCACTTCGATTGGTAGACTCTAAGGGTGGATGTTCTCCTTGCTCTAGCAATCGCTCTGGCTGCCTCCTTCGAAAAGCCTCTAGCTCTCGAGAGTCTTTCGATAGTCTGAAGGCAGTCAGACGAAGAGCGTGGAGGCCTTGGTGTACCTTCTTTACGTGTGGCTGACGTAGAAGGTCCACCCTTAGGGGAAGTGTTCTGGGAACGTCTACTAGCCATCGAAGTACCTCGGTGAACCATTCTCTCGCGGGCCAGAGGGGAGCAACTAGCGTCAACCTTGTCCCTTCGTGAGAGGCGAACTTCTGCAGTACCTTGTTGACAATCTTGAACGGAGGGAATGCATATAGATCTAGATGTGACCAATCTAGGAGAAAGGCATCTATATGAACTGCTGCTGGGTCCGGGATTGGTGAGCAAAATATTGGGAGCCTCTTGGTCATCGAGGTTGCGAAGAGATCTATGGTTGGCTGGCCCCAGGTGGCCCAAAGTCTCTTGCATACATTCTTGTGGAGGGTCCATTCGGTTGGAATTATTTGTCCCTTCCGACTGAGACAATCTGCCATGACATTCAAGTTGCCTTGGATGAACCTCGTTACTAGTGATATGTTTAGACCTTTTGACCAGGTGAGGAGGTCCCTTGCGATCTCGTACAACGTCAGAGAGTAGGTCCCTCCTTGCTTGGAGATGTACGCCAAAGCCGTGGTGTTGTCCGAGTTCACCTCCACCACTTTGCCTTGAAGGAGAGACCTGAAGCTTTTCCAGGCCAGACGTACTGCCAGTAGCTCCTTGCAGTTGAAATGCATTGTCCTTTGACTCGAGTTCCATATTCCCGAGCATTCCCGACCGTCTAATGTCGCACCCCAGCCTACGTCCGATGCGTCCGAGAAGAGAACGTGGTTGGGAGTCTGAACAGCCAGGGGAAGACCCTCTCTTAGGTTGATATTGTCCTTTCACCAAGTTAGACAAGACTTTATCTTTTCGGAAACCGGGATCGAGACCGCTTCTAGCGTCTTGTCCTTTTTCCAGTGAAAAGCTAGATGGTATTGAAGAGGACGGAGGTGTAGTCTTCCTAGTGACACAAATTGATCCACGGATGACAGCGTCCCTACCAGACTCATCCACAGCCTGACTGAGCAGCGTTCCTTCTTCAGCATCTTCTGGATGGATAGCAGGGCTGGGGGCTGATCGTCTTGTTGTTCAGCAACGTCCTCATCAGAGGGTTCCTCATCCGAAACTGATGAGGAAACGGCAACGGAGTGGGCAACGTCTGGCTCGCTGAATCCGGTCGCACTGGTGGATGCGTGACGGAGCCGGACGCAATATCATGGAACTGCTGCACAGTCTGTGAACTGTCAACAACCATGGGTGCGCGAGGAAGCACAGCGTCAACCCGAGACTGTCTAGACCATCTGGGTTGTGCAGTCAACACCCTACCGGGTTGCTGAGGTTGACGCACTGCGTCAAAACAAGTCACCTCTGCTGGTTGTTGAACGTCCTGAACGTCAACAACCACCTCCGAGCATCGCTTAACGTCAACGTGCGGCTGGCAACCCACACTGGGTCGCATCGGTGGAGGAACCACCTCAACTGGCAGACGCGAGTAGGTTACCTCAGCGTCAACAGGGCGCACAACCGACCGGTTGGAAGGTTGTTGGCCAGAAGGTTCTTCTCCGCATTTAAGTCCTCTATCAAGGACGCAAGCTTGGACTGCATGTCTTGCAGCAAAGCCCATTTAGGGTCTACGGGAGCAGGTGTGGCAACAGACGGGGTTAGCGACTGAGGCGGAACCGTTTACCATCCCTGAAAGCCTTGTTATGCGTGACATAATTGTACAGCAAAACTTCAAAGGCTCGACAACAGCTGTGAAGTTGACCTGTAAACAACTTGGAGCGTCTCCTGGCTAGGCGCCAGGGAGAGTCTACCAGAATTGTGAAGTCTATCTGGGCAGAGGCATGAACTCCCAAGCCGAGAACTTCTCTCGTGTCATATCAGACTCTCGCTCTATAACCCAGTTTAAAAGAAGGGAAAGCAAAGGCTGTATCCCCCAAACTCCTCCTGGTGAAAAACCAGTCGCCTAGCCAACGTAACGCTCTCTAGGAGAGCGAGAGAGCACTAGCTTAAAAACAACGGCTTCGAAGTAGCTAGGCCTAGTGTAAGCTCTGACGTTTAGGCGAACGAGGAGCAGCAGTTACAAAAAGATCCGGACGAAGATCCTTAAAAAAATCATCATGATTTAATTAAAGTCCATAGGAGGCTAAGCAGCTTTAGGCTCCTCTCCATCTGACAGAGTCCTCAAGGGAATATCAGTAGGAGGGAGAACAGCAACTTCCTCATCTACAGGAACCTTGTCCGATAAAAGCCGAGTCTCTCACTGGTGCATTAGTAGCGGACCAGAACGCAACGTCATGTAACTGCTTGACAGTCTGTGAACTGTCAACAACTGAACTGTCAACCACAACAGGTGCGTGAGGACGCACAGCGTCCACTCGAGACTGCTTTGACTGCCTAGACTGAGCAGTCAAAACAACTCTAGAATGCGGAGGTTGACGCACAGCGTCAAAACAAGTCAACTCCGATTGTTAGTGAACGTCTTGAACGTCAACAGGAGCATCAGCCAGTGGCCTAACGTCCAAATGCGGCTGAAAAACCACACGAGACCGCATCGAGTGTGGTTCTAAACAACCTGACTGACGTGACTAAGCTACGCCAACGTCAACAATAAGCACAAAGGAACGTTAGGTTGGCTGAAAGCCAGGATATCGATGAGATAAACGGCTAGACTCAACGGACTAATCGGCAGAATAGTCTTCCATAAGGGAGGCAAGCATATACTGCATGTTTTGCCATACAACCCCTTAAGGATCAACGGAAATGGTTGTGGTAATAGACGAGGGTAACGTCTGTGACCGCAACACTTTGCCTACAAAAAAAAAAAAGACTCTCGGAGTCTGTGTTACGCTTTTGTTAGGCGGCGAGCAGTTATCCGATGACTGCATAGGGTCAGAGCTGTCCTAATGGCTGTAACCAGGACGCTGGACCTGTCCTGAAAGGACTGACTTTCGCTTAAGGGCTTCGAAACCTTGTGACAGGTTTCTTATGCGAAAAGCCTACGGATGGCGAGGAGAAACAACGTCTCTCTCGTCTTATGGTAGGGGAGATCTTGGTAAGATACACCCGATACCATAGAGGGAAAACGTCTGTTCGTTGGTCAAGGCCTCTCGAACCCATAAGTCGTTTGACATTACTTCTCCCCTGGGCTTGGGAGCTTGTAAGAGGTCCCGGACTAGGTGAACGACAGGCACGAACAGACGAACCCTCGGACGCAACACTGTAACACTTTGCGCCTCGGACGCAACACTGTAACACTTTGCGCATATCACTTTATCACTTCGATTTTCTGTTTTGCACTTATTTCTACCTGAAACACGCAATTCTACCCTTCATTAAAAGGTAGTAATTGCGAAATTAGTCGTATAATGCAAGCTCATAATACCAGCAAAAAACAGAAAACATTTTAAGATAAAAAGAAAAATCAGTGGCTGGGAAAGAGACTAAACACTAGTTCATATAACTACGTTTTCAATCTCTCACCGCACATAGCCTGGGGACGAGAATAAAAACCTAAAAACGTTTTATCCTTCCTCCCCGTACAGCGACTAGGGACGTGAGTAACACGAGAACAACGTTACACGCTTGAACGGAACGTTTTCTCTCCTCTCTCTCCCTCCGTCTCTATCTCTCTCTCTCTTTCTCTCTTGATTTCGCACCTAAGAGAAGAGCCCAATTATATATCGTCAAAAAAAAAAAACATGTTATTTGACTAAAGGAAAAAACTGAAAGGTTTTTCAAATAAAAAGTTCCTTTAAATTAGAATTTAAAACATTTAAGCTAAGAAAGAATGAACAAAACGTCAGAATCGATTTACTCTTACTGCAAAGTGAAACCGTGATACACTCTCTCTCTATCGTAACGATAGAGCGCATGTTGAACGTCCTGAACGTCAACAACTGCGTAGCATAAAAAACTAAACGTTAGTTCATCTTTGAAAACAGTACGAAGACTATCAAAGAAATTCTTTCATAAAATATTACATTTAAAAAGTTTTAAATCCTTAGCTCTTTAAAAGCTAAAGACGATATAAAGGGCTCAACGTTGATTAACTTCGGTTTCCAAGTTAGGACCGCCTACTCTCAGGAAAGGTCTATATAAACAAAGCATTAAAATTTATTTTTATATGTTTATAAAAAATGGAAAGTTAATCGAAGAGGCCTAATAAAGGCGGAGAGATATAAAATATATAGAGGAAAATCTATAACGTGATAAGATAATTACTAAAAGCCTAAACACACTTCCGTCTAAGGGAAGGGTCGGCCATTTAAAAGTGAAAGAAAGTCCATACTCTCTTTGTCACCATAATTAAATCTATCCAAAACGAGTTCAAGTTTTAAGATGAAGATAAAACACCTGCATAGCGAAAGCTCAAAACTAGAATAGTGTACTTCACCAAATAGTTGTGAAAACAAATCCAGTTAGCAACAGCGAATTAGTAGGTCTTGCCGGTAGCCCGACAGAGAGAAAATTGAGTTCTTTGTTTACAATGAGTACTGGGTATCTGAACGACAGATGGCGCTATTGAGTACACCCCCTACCTGTGTAGCGATCGCTGGCGAATTTTTCCGTAGAGTTTTTCTGTCGAGCAACAGAGTTGCAGCTATTATAATCACCGGCTAAGTTAAATATTGAAAAGAATAAAATAAACTTCTACTGTGCCCTTGATGCAGTACTACAAAACCTCAACAGAAATGACAAGGTTATCTTGCTGGGAGATTTCAATGGTTGCATTGGGAAAATAAGGTTGTATTTGGAAGGACTATATGTCATCCTAGGACAGGCAATATGAATGCAAATGGCCCAATAACACACGGATGCATCAGAGTTCCTAGCTAGATATGTCGCAACCAGACAGAGCAGTACTAATGATGTAAGCATTAATTGAGCTGTGCTTGGGTCAAGTGTGTTGGACGAATCCTTGACTAGCAAGATCCACCTCCAAATTCTAAATTCAACCTCAAAGTGTCTAAGAAATTGAACTGTGCTACACTGCAAAACAATTTGAGCCTAAATTACTGTGGCCTCGTTTCCTGTACTGAAAATCCCGAGGAAGATCCAGACATTGAGTAAGCAAAGTTTCAAACTGATACTAGATGCTGCACAGACAACAATTGACTTCACTTAATGCTCTCATGCACACTGGTTTAATGAGAAATCTCGCATCATACACCAATTACTTTAAAAAATTTTTAAACATATACAGTACTGCATATCTTACAAAGCCCCACTTATCTGCACTATTCCAAAGATGGAAGGACCTGAGGTTGGAGGCACAACGTCAAATGTTAATACTACAGAACTAATGATGAATAGAAAAGGCTATCGAAATTCAAAGACTTTCTTGATTAAGGCAACATACACAGGTTTTAAAATGCCATATAATCCATTTATGGGCTTAAGAAATACACAATCACGAGTTAAACACACATGCGGGCACAACAATACTCAAATGACAGACAGATTCTAAACCACTGGCCTGAGGATTTCAATGCTGCATTAAAATGTTGTAAAACTATTGATGAGTCTTTCATTGATGTCCTGCCTAATTACCATTCATCCAGTATCTCGATTAAGCTTCCAGAATTGTACGAAGTCATGAGTGCAATAAAAGTTAAAAGCTGCTGTCTAGACATCATTCCTGGTAAAATTTTCAAGCAGCTGCACAAGATCCTGCTTGCCTACAGAAAGGAGAGCAAATATAAAAATCCTTTATAGACTCCTCAATAATTCTTATCTATAAGAATAAAGGAGAGAGAAGCAACTGCAACAACAGCCGAGGTATTTACCATCTATCTGAGGAACTTTAAATGTTGTCATACACAAAACAAATGAATGTGACTTTCCTAAGTGCAAAACTTCCACTTCACAATTTACTGATAAACATGTACATACTGCATACTATACAGTACGTACATGTTTATCAGTAAATTTTAGATATCTATGCTCCAAATTTTTTAGTGTATTTTACGAGGTGTGAATTCATCTAGAGTGAGGAAGTAAAAAATAAACCAAATGCTGCCTAAAAAAGTTGAGTGAACAATGTAAATATTGTGTTCAAACTCACGCATTGTTTCAGCTTTATACTTTCTTTTTAAAAAAACCAGCTTATTTCATAAACTAAAAACATGAATATAAAACAGTAACAACAAAACAGATTATAATAAGTGTGGTAAGATTTATAATAAAAGTGTAGTAACATTAGGCTGGCCTTGAAATTAGCGTTGGGCATTTACATGGAGTATATGATAAGAACTTTGGGGTTCACCCTTCACATGGGGTTATCCTTTACACAGTAATATACGGTCACTACAATAGAGTATAAAGTAGTATCATATCTATACTAAAACATAATATAATCCCATTTTATTAAACTACCAAGATATTCAAAACATTTAACAATTAATATTAACATTATTCATGCTATAATACCAAAGTAAAAAACCAACACAGTACCTCGTTCACTTCGACGTAGCCATTTTCATTTCGCTCAATGCTTGAGCCAGAGAGGAAATCAGTCTCCGGGACAACTCCAATGCCAGTAACGACAATATCAGCTTCAATTTTCTCCTCATTATCGAGCAAAACCTGTCAAACAGTTATAAAAATAAATTTTAAAATCATTCAAATTAATTGTAATAGACTCCAGGCTCTGTTAACCTGTTCAATACTTAAATCTGTACCTTTGACTTAAAAGACAGACAAGACAGTGTTAATTACAGTACTTTGAAATCCTTCTGAAAAAAAAAATCAACAAAGAATTTACATAGATAGTGATATATCTCATCAAAAATACAAGATGGTTAAAAAATTTACCCATGAAATACAAGGTTAATCTTCCTAAGACCTCTATGTAACAAGAAAGAAAGAAAAGGCCTCTCTACAAACATTAAAACTGACAGTCAAAAGTCAAATTCTGCAGTGACAATTAATAATCTACATCAAACGAAGATTTCCCTTCCAAATTTATTTTTAATCCTTTCTCTCCCTATCATTAAAAACAAACAACAAGGATGGAAGTGATAAAATGAGTTAGCGAGGTGAGGATACTGCTAATAATCAATACAAAGAACTTATTACTACAATGGTTCTTAACTCTCTGGTGATCCGATGACTCACTCTGTCAATTAATATAAACATAAGTTCTATAAAGAAAATATATTCAGCTTTCTATTACAATTTTCCATTTCATTCCATCTTTACTCATTTCTCAGTTACGTTAAGAAACGTCAGCGCAAGCAGGCCGACAGAAGACATCCTTGTTCCTGGTCAAAAGTCATGAGCCTGATAGCAATTTTGTTAAAGGCTGGAATCACCAGAGGGTTAAGGAAACATAAATTATATAAAATGATATTTTAATTATAAAATAAATTTTTGAATATACTTACCCGGTGAATATATAATAGCTGCTGCTCAGCGGCTCGACAGAAAACACACACAAAAACTCGCGAGCGATCGCTATGAATGTTGCGGGTGTGCCCACCAGCGCCAACTATCGGCCAGATACCACACATGCATGTAAACAAGCCTTCAATTCTTCTCGTCCCGCTGCGTCTCTATTGGGGAGGAAGGGAGGGCCTTTAATTTATATATTCACCGGGTAAGTATATTCAAAAATTTATTTTATAATTAAAATATCATTTTTAAATATTTAACTTAGCCGGTGAATATATAATAGCTGATTCACACCCAAGGCGGTGGGTAGAGACCAGAGTTAATTAAGTTTACAGCGTATATGCTTAGAGTTTTTGACAGTTATCAATATAACAAAACCCAAATATATAGGTACCTGGTAAGGAAGTTGACTTAGACGATTACTCTGCCTTGTAAGTCTGTCTTCCTCACGAAGCCCAGCGATCCTCTTAGGATGCTGAAGGACTCCCAGGAGCTGAAGTATGAAGGGTTGCAACCCATACCAACAGGACCTCATCAAACCCCTAATCTGGGCGCTCTCAAGAAATGACTTTGACCACCCGCCAAATCAACCAGGATGCGAAAGGCTTCTTAGCCTTCCGTACAACCCAAAAAAACAATATTAAAAAACATTTCAAGAGACAGAATAAAAAAGGATATTGGAATTAGGGAATTGTAGTGGTAGAACCCTCACCCACTACTGCACTCGCTGCAACGAATGGACCCAGTGTGTAGCAGTCCTCGTAAAGAGTCTGGACATCTTTTAAGTAAAATGACGCGAACACTGACTTGCTTCTCCAAAAAGTCGCGTCCATGATACTTTGCAGAGATTTGTTTTGCTTGAAGGCCACGGAGGTTGCTATAGCTCTAACTTCGTGCGTCTTAACCTTAAGCAAACATCGGTCTTTCTCATTCAAGTGGGAATGAGCTTCTCGTATTAAAAATCTGATAAAATATGACAAAGCATTCTTTGACATAGGCAATGATGGTTTCTTGACTGAGCACCATAATGCCTCAGATTTACCTCGTAATGACTTAGTACGAGCTAAATAGAACTTAAGAGCTCTAACAGGACATAACACTCTTTCCAGTTCATTGCCTACGATCTCTGATAAGCAAGGAATATCAAAAGATTTAGGCCAAGGACGAGAAGGCAGTTCATTTTTGGCCAGGAAACCAAGTTGAAGAGAACAAGTGGCTTTTTCTGTAGAAAAGCCGATGTTCTTACTGAAGGCATACAGTTCACTGACTCTTTTAGCCGATGCCAAGCACACTAGGAAAAGTGTCTTGAGAGTGAGATCCTTCAGGGAGGCTGAATGTAATGGCTCAAACCTGTCTGACATGAGGAACCTTAGGACCACGTCTAAGTTCCATCCAGGAGTTGCCAAACGACGTTCCTTAGAGGTTTCAAAAGACTTAAGGAGATCTTGTAGGTCTTTATTGTTGGAAAGATCTAAGCCTCTATGCCGAAAGACCGAAGCCAACATGCTCCTGTAGCCCTTGATCGTGGTAGCTGAAAGGGAGCGAACTTTTCTCAGGTGTAAGAGAAAATCAGCGATTTGGGCTACAGAGGTACTGGACGAGGACACAGATGCTGACTTGCACCAGTCTCGAAAGACTTCCCACTTCGACTGGTATACTCTAATGGTAGAAGCTCTCCTCGCTCTTGCAATCGCACTGGCTGCCTCCTTCGAAAAGCCTCGAGCTCTAGAGAGTCTTTCGATAGTCTGAAGGCAGTCAGACAAAGAGCAGGGAGGCTTTGGTGTACAGTGAACCCTCGTTTATCGCGGTAGATAGGTTCCAGACCCAGCCGCGATAGGTGAAAATCCGCGAAGTAGTGACAGCATATTTACCTATTTATTTAACATGTATATTCAGACTTTTAAAACTTTCCCTTGTACGTAGTACTGTTAACAAACTACCCTTTAATGTACACAACACTTAATGCATGTACTAACGTACCCTAAACTAAAACAGGCACAAATATTAAGGGCGACTTTATATCATGCGTTTCCTAAACACGCCAAAAAGCACGATAAAAAATGGCAACCAATGTTTTGTTTACGTTTATCTCTGATTATAATGAAGAAACAAACGCATTTACACATCTGTGTATAGGTTAGTTTCTGCATCGATTATATTGATTATTCAGTACAGTATGTTGATTTGGTTATTACTAATGTTTTACTCAATTTTTCTTAGGACTTCCAAATGAAATGTTTTTCTTTATGATGCCGCCTGAAACGACGGCGTCATAAAGTACGGTCAGTAAACAAACTAAGGAATTTAACGCGCATGATGAAAGTGATAAATAATGATATTACAGTAAAAGCTTTAATAAAATATGTTATTACAAATATTATTTACCGTATCTATATAAAATCATACATACGTAGCAAAGCAGGAAAACAATCTACGAGAGAGAGAGAGAGAGAGAGAGAGAGAGAGAGAGAGAGAGAGAGAGAGAGAGAGAGAGTTGTTTTATATACGTAAATGTAAATTTTAAACAAAAAAAAAATAGCCCCATTTCATATAAAATAGATTACAAATATTTTACTTTATCATATTACAGTAGTCTGTATAAAACTGTAAAGTTCAGTACAGTATGTTGTTGTTAAAGTCGTGGCAATGAAATTCTCACGAAACAAAAACACGCCATTTGAGTACAACAGCTGATTCTCTCTCTCTCTCTCTCTCTCTCTCTCTCTCTCTCTCTCTCTCTCTCTCTCTCTCTTCGTGTTATACAATACTTACATTTAGATGAAGAAGCTAAAATTAGTTTTCTTAGTGTCAATTAAATACGAAACGAAATAATTAGGCCGAGTCTACATCCATTTCAATCATAGCTAAAAATACGGCATCCGATTTCATCAGCAAACCACTATTTTTTGGGAAATATCATTTTATTCTAGAAAATTGCCACTCTTTAAATAGTTAATTGCACATTAAGAAAGCGTGTACTTTTGTTTTTAAATTTCGGGTTTGTTTTAAAAATCGAGTATTGTTGACTTCTTTTTTTTTTTACTTTTGGCTGTGATTAGATCAGCTGTCATCTAGCTGCCGCTCTTGAGTGTGTACGAATACACTAACAAAGTATCATTTATACCATTTCTTAACTTATTCAAACCGTCTACAGTATACAGTTGATATTACATAAGCACCAATGTGTTATAACCTATCAATTTTTTTTGTTTATTACATTTAAACCCCCCTCTCTCTCTCTCTCTCTCTCTCTCTCTGTGGGCTACTTTTCACTACCTCCCATTCCTTACCTCTCTCTATCTCTCTAACAAATGATATCTTTGTTGCTCCTCAAAGTTTCATTTACAGTATATTGAAAATCAATCATGATTCAATTTTCCTTACTTTCTCCAATCTCGCACCATCGGTAACTTCGCGGTATTTTCGATATTTCTGGAAAATCCGCGATATATGTATATACATGGGTTATGAAAAAAATCCGCGAAGTGGTGAATCCGCGATGGTCGAACCGCGAAGTAGCGAGGGTTCACTGTACATTCTTTACGTGGGGCTGACGTAACAGATCTACCCTTAGAGGAAGACTCCTTGGAAAGTCTACCAGCCATCGAAGTACCTCGGTAAACCATTCTCTCGCGGGCCAGAGGGGAGCAACCAACGTCAACCTTGTCCCTTCGTGAGAGGCGAACTTCTGCAGTACCTTGTTGACAATCTTGAATGGTGGGAATGCATATAGGTCCAGATGAGACCAATCTAGAAGAAATGCGTCTATGTGCATTGCTGCTGGGTCTGGGACTGGAGAGCAATAGATTGGAAGTCTCTTGGTCATCGAGGTTGCAAAGAGGTCTATGGTGGGTTGACCCCAAGTCGCCCAAAGACTCTTGCACACGTCCTTGTGGAGGGTCCATTCTGTAGGAATTACCTGACCCCTCCGATTGAGGCAGTCTGCTAAGACGTTCAAGTCGCCCTGGATAAACCTCGTTAACAGGGAGATGCCTCGATCTCTTGACCAAATGAGCAGGTCCCTTGCGATCTCGTACAGCGTCAGGGAGTGGGTGCCTCCTTGCTTGGAAATGTATGCCAAGGCTGTGGTATTGTCGGAGTTGATCTCTACCACTTTGTTTAGAAGGAGACTCTCGAATTTCATCAAGGCCAGGTGGACTGCCAAAAGCTCCTTGCCGTTGATGTGCATGCTCCTCTGACTTGAGGTCCACAGACCTGAGCATTCCCGACCGTCCAGGGTCGCACCCCAACCCATATCCGACGCGTCTGAGAATAGTACGTGGTTTGGGTTCTGAACTGCTAGGGAAAGTCCCTCTCTCAGACTGATATTGTCGTTCCACCAATTCAGGCATGCCTTTACTGGTTCGGAGACCGGGATTGAGACCGTCTCTAATGTCTTGTCCTTTTTCCAGTGAAAGGCTAGATGGAACTGGAGAGGTCGAAGGTGTAGCCTTCCTAGCGAGACAAACTGCTCCAGGGATGACAGAGTTCCTACTAGACTCATCCAATTCCTGACTGAGCACCGTTCTCTCTTCAACATCAGTTGGACTTTGAGCAGGGCTTGCTCTATTCGGGTGGCAGACGGAAAAGCCCGAAAAACTGGACTGCGAATCTCCATTCCTAAATACAGTATAGTTTGGGATGGAATCAGCTGGGACTTTTCGAGGTTGACTAAAAGTCCCAATTCCTTGGTCAGATCCAATGTCCAATGAAGATCCTGCAGACAGCGATGACTGGACGAGGCTCTGAGAAGCCAGTCGTCCAAGTAAAGGGAGGCTCGGATTCCCGATAAATGGAGGAATTTTGCAACATTCCTCATAAGCCTCGTAAACACGAGAGGAGCAGGACTTAGGCCAAAGCACAGGGCCCGAAACTGGTATACCACATTGTTGAAAACAAACCTCAGAAACGGTTGGGAATCTGGGTGTATGGGGATGTGGAAGTACGCGTCTCTTAGGTCGAGAGAGACCATCCAGTCTCCCTTTCTGACCGCTGCTAAGACTGATTTCGTGGTCTCCATGGTGCGTAACAAAGACGTTGAGTGCACTGACGTCTAGCACCGGTCTCCAACCTCCTGTCTTCTTCGGTACTAGGAAGAGACGGTTGTAAAACCCCGGTGATTGAAGGTCCGAGACTTTCACCACCGCTCCCTTCTCTAGCAATAGAGACACTTCTAGGTTTAGGGCTTGTCTCTTTGACTCCTCTCGGTACCTGGGAGAGAGGTCGATGGGGGAAGTCGCTAGAGGAGGTTTGCGTACAAATGGAATTTTGTACCCCTCTCTGAGCAACCTCACAGATTGTTGGTCTGCGCCCCTCTTCTCCCAGGCCTGCCAGAAGTTCTTCAATCTGGATCCTACTGCTGTCTGAGGCTGTGGGCAGTCAGACTCTGCCACGTGAGGACTTGGCTCCTCTCTTCTTTCCTCTCTTTCCCTCGGCACGAGTACTTCCCCTGCTGGGAGCTCTGCCACGAAAGGGCGGAATAAATCTGGATGCCGGAGTGTCTATCCTAGGTCTAGCTGAAAAGGATGTAGAAGGAGTCCCTTTGCGAGCAAAGGACGCCACCAAGTCATGGGTGTCCTTCTGCACGAGTGAAGAAGCTATGTCCTTAACCAATTGTTGCGGGAACAAAAACTTTGATAAGGGAGCAAAGAGCAGTTCAGATCTCTGACAGGGAGTAACTCCTGCCGAAAGAAAAGAGCAAAGGGACTCTCGCTTCTTTAAGACTCCCGACGTAAAAGAGGAGGAGAGCTCATTGGAACCATCGCGGATGGCTTTATCCATACAGGACATAATCAGTAAGGAGACATCTCTATCAGCCGATGAGATTTTCCTACTTAAGGCTCCCAAACACCAGTCAAGGAAGTTGAAAACTTCAAAGGCTCTGTAAATGCCTTTCAGCAGATGGTCAAGGTCCGAGGAGGACCAACTAATCTTCGAGCGTCTCATGGCTAGGCGGCGGGGAGAGTCTACAAGGCTTGAGAAGTCACCCTGGGCAGAGGCAGGGACTCCCAAGCCGAGAACTTCTCCCGTGGCATACCAGACGCTCGATCTAGACGAGAGTTTAGACGGAGGGAAGGCAAAGGCCGTCTTCCCCAAACTCCTCTTGGTTTCCAACCAGTCGCCTAAAAGCCGTAAAGCTCTCTTGGAAGAGCGAGAGAGCACAAGTTTTGTAAAGGCTGGCATGTTAGCAGGTAAGCCTAGAGCAAACTCAGACGGTGGCGAACGAGGAGCAACAGCGACGAAGTGATCGGGAAACAACTCCTTAAAAATTAACATGACCTTCTTAAAGTCCATTGATGGAGGAACTGTTCTGGGTTCGTCTACATCCGAAGGATGATCATCATGCTGAGGGTCAGCAACGTCCTCATCTGAAGGATCCTCATCTGACAACTGCTGAGTAACAAGCAAAGGGGTTGGCAATGCTTGACACGCAGCGTCCACACGCACTGGTGCATTAGTAGCGGACCAGGACGCAACGTCATGTAACTGCTTAACAGTCTGTGAACTGTCAACAACAACAGGTGTGGGAGGACGCTCGGCGTCCACTCGAGACTGTTTTGACTGCCTAGTCTGAGCAGTCAAAACAACTCTAGACTGCGGTGGTTGACGCTCAGCGTCAAAACAAGTCAACTCCGCTGGTTGGCGAACGTCCTGAACGTCAACAGGAGCATTAGGAAGTGGCCTAACGTCCAAATGCGGCTGAAAGTCAACACGTGACCGCATCGAGTGAGGCTCTACAAATCGAGACTGACTTGACTTAGCTACGCCAACGTCAACAGGACGCACAAAGGTTCGTTTGGGCGGGTGAAGGCCAGGATCTCGATGAGATAAACGGCTAGGATCAACGTGAACCTTATCGGCAGAATAGTCTTCCATAAGGGAGGCGAGTTTAGTCTGCATGTCCTGCAGTATAACCCATTTAGGGTCCACGGGAATGGGTGCGGTAAACGACGGGGTTAACGTCTGAGACGGCACAACCTTGCCTACACCAAGACTCTCTGAGCCTGTGTAACGTTGTTGCTTAGGCGGCGAGCAGTCATCCGATGACTGCAACGGGTCAGAACTGTCCCAATGACTACATCCAGGACGCTGGACCTGTCCTGAAGGGACCGACTTTCGCTTAAGGGGCCTAGAAACCTTGCTCCACGGTTTCTTATGCGAAAAGCCTTCGGATGACGAGGAGAAAATGGGCTCTCTCGTCTTATGGTAGGGGCGATCTTGGTGAGATACGCCTGATACCATAGAGGGAACGTCTGTTCGCTGATCAAGGCCTCTCGAACCCATAAGTCGTACGACATTACTTCTCCCCTGGGCTTGGGAGCTTGCAAGAGGTCTCGGACTAGGTGAACGACAGGCACGAACAGACGAACCCTCGGTCGCAACACTGTTCACAACACTTTGCGCACTAATCACTTTCCCACTATTTTCCGCTGTGGCACTCTGACACTTAAGTTCTTTAACGTCAGCCATGAGTTGATTACGATCAGTTGCTAACGCTTCAACTCTTTCACCCAAGGCATGAATAGCACGTAACATGTCTTGCATAGATGGTTCCTGAGTGCCAGAAAGGGGGTTAGGTACAACCACTACAGGGGAAGGATTAGGGTCAGGGGCATGTGGAGAGGAAAAATCTACTGACCTAGAGGAACTCCTCCTTACCCTATCTCTCTCTAGCCTACGAGAATACTTATCGTATTCGAGCCAATCGAATTCCGAAAGGCCCACGCATTCCTCACACCGATCTCCTAATTGACAGGTTTTACCCCGACAATTAGAACACACAGTATGTGGGTCGAGAGAGGCCTTTGGAAGACGCCTATTACAGTCCCTAGCATTACACTTACGAAATCTAGGGGCTTGTGAAGCGTCAGCCATTTTGAATTAGTCAAAGAAAGTCCAAAAAAACAATCCAAGTCATCAACAATTAAATCTGTCCAATAAAGAGTTCAAGAGTTTAAGTTGAGGAAAAACACCTGCACTGCGAAAGCTCAAACCAAAATGAAGTACTTCACCAAATATGTTGAGAAAACTCCAGGTTATACAGCGAGTATTGATACGTCTTGTCGTCAAGGTCGACAGAGAAGAATTGAAGGCTTGTTTACATGCATGTGTGGTATCTGGCCGATAGTTGGCGCTGGTGGGCACACCCGCAACCTTCATAGCGATCGCTCGCGAGTTTTTGTGTGTGTTTTCTGTCGAGCCGCTCAGCAGCAGCTATTATATATTCACCGGCTAAGTTAAATATTTAAAAAAACCAATCAAGAATACTTTAATTTCCTACTTCTATAATCTAAAAAAAAAACTGGCAAAAATAGAAGGCTAAATACCCCAGTTAGCTTTCCTCCATCCCCAACAATCTCCTTCACTCCTGCATTTAGGAACTTCACCCCTTGCTCCTCAAACATTTGTTGGATACGGGACCCCACTTCCACACCGAGACTGTTTTCAAAAGGTACCGATGTGTTGCCAATAACAGTGACAGATTCGGCTCGATTGTCGCTCGACAGATAGGAGGCTACTTCCATTCCTATAAAAAAAAAAGAATCTAGCACAATTACTCAATATAATTTCCACCATATATTTAACCAATACACAACCACTTTATAATAATTCATATAGTCTAAGGAGGTTTTAATTTTAGTAAGAAAAACTTACAAAATAATTATTCCCAATAATATTTATATTTGATGGAAATCAACACACAATAAATAAATAAATTTCTATCTCAGATCAGAATCGATCCCTAACACCAGATTTTAGTCAGCTAGACAGAATTGGTTGTCTCAATCCACATGCTTTCCAGATCATATTACGAATTCATTTCCAATCTGAAATAAATTAAAGTCTACTTTCCATTTAATACTTGTGTAGGTGAGGAAATATGAACCTTTCTAGATCATAATTCATTTCCCATCTGAAATGAAATTCTTCAGTCTTACTTTTTCTCAATACTTGTGTGGGTGAGGAACCATGAATTTTATATTTATCAAGAATTGAACTGGTAAATTTCCTTGAATTGAGGCGAATCGGAATATGATAATATCCATCTGAAAGATCTAATGAAAACTCACAATCTTTTTTTTCTTTGCTGCCCTCAGACCTGTCGCGGGTGTTCTCATTGAAAACAGGCAAGTACTGAAAATTTGTTGAGGGATGAGACATCTAGAACTGGACTCCAAACTCCAGAAGCCTTGAGGACAAGGAATAACCTATTGTAAAACTGCAGAGCAGGGTTAAATATTTCTTCTTCACATATTTCTCTGGAAATTAAAAACTTCTTGATGCACAATCTGAGTCTTTTCTGTACTTTTAAGATAACTCTGGACAAGGGAGCATTTGAGGTTAAGAGGAATTTGATCACGTTTTTTTACTATAGCTAACACCAATAGATCGTTATGAAGGTTTTTCAAATGTGATAAAAAAGGGACAATCTTTCTCCTACTAGAATTCTCCTAGAAGGAACAGCATAGTCATGTCCTGAATACAACAACAGCATTTACTACCACAAGTGTTTCTTTATCTTAAAGGGACTTTAATACTGCTATTAGTCCAAAACAATTGAATTGAAAAGTTGATTCATGCAACATTCATTTCTCTGACAGACTTAAAAACCTAGCTTTTTTCCGTCCTTCTTGTAAAGGACTTTCCTCTCAAAGCAAACTTGGCAGTTTAATCAGTTTCATCACCAGAATTGAGATTGTTGAGGGTGAACATTTTTAATCTATTTAGATTGAGATAAAATGAAATGTTCTTGTGTTAAGACGCATATCGGAACAAAGTTCCCCAAAGACGTCATGGTCCATCAAAGTCTCTCCATAAACACTTCATCCCTTGAACTATTAATCACAGAAGGAAAGATTGATTTTTTTTTTGCCACAGAAAAAACCTATAAAGGAACTCCTATTATTATTCCCAAATAAAAAATCTTCTGAGCTGTCATGAGAAGAATCTGACCAGAGCAACGGTCAGGGGGGATTAACATATAAGCTAAACAAGCTATAGCTTAGGGCTCCCCCTTTCTTGGCGCCCAGAAAAAAAAAAAAAAAAACTGTGTACAGATGAAGTATATTGCAAAATGCAAATGCTTCTTGCTAGTGCCATCTGCTGATGATTTTGTGAACTACACCATGTCATTAGTTTAACAATTACTTTGATAAAGAGTGAATGGCTTCCGATATCTATTAGGTCCTAAATATCATATAGTACAGTATATCACTAGGATATCTGGAGTCTGGACATATAAAGGGCCCTTTTATCTCAAATAACTTGGGTCCTGCTGCTGCCTCCGATGCCTTAGATGACCGCGGAGGTAGCAGCAGTAGGGGATTCAGCATTATGAAGCTTCATCTGTGGTGGATAATGTGGGAGGGTGGGCTGTGGCACCCTAGCAGTACCAGGTGAACTCGGTTGAGTCCCTTGTCAGGCTGGGAGGAACGTAGAGTAGAGGTCCCCTTTTTGTTTTTGTTTCTTTGTTGATGTCGGCTACCCCCCAAAAATTGGGGGAAGGGCCTTGGTATATGTATGTATGTATGTAACTTGGGGCCTTACCAAATCTAAATCTGCCCCTGAAACCACCCACCACTTTACCTATTTAGAAATATGAGCAAACTATATTTCTTGAAACTACATCCTTTCTAATGCATGTCAAAAATTTTCCAGTGGATAGGTATAAGAGAACTCAGGGTTCCAGGATTCTTAGCCTTTAGAAATGGGGACCATCAACCTGGTGAACAATTGAGGGATATCCTGAGACTGAATTACTAGCACTTGCATTGGTAAACCTTAGAGCCTCTGATGAAACGAAAGAATTCCTTGAATTCAAGTGGATAGGAATAGGAAAACATGCATCGGTTAGGTCTAATGAAAACATCCAATACTATTTCTTTATTACAGTACCAACAAAATCATTGGGGGTATGTCCATCAAAAACTTTGTGATAATTGTAAACTTTTGAGATTTGAGGGATCCAGAAAAGGTTTGCAGACCGCCACCACTTTAAAGACAAGGAATAACTTGTAAAAACCTTGGAGATTGCAATTTTTACAAAATTTCATTAAAAAAATGGTGCCTTTAATGTATTCTTTGACTAACTTATATATGGAAAGGGTTCCTTGCACAACTAAAGCCTGGACGATAGCTTCACTTGATGTATTAATCTCTACATTTACCTTGCAAGAGAAAAAAACCTATGATGAACTGGTGGCTGAGCTTGCAAGCGAATGACGTACATAGCCATTTAAGCAAGATGCAACTGAAAAAGTGTTATTAAGTCTTAAAAAGATTAATACAAAAGCTAAACATTTTGATCTAAAGGAATCATACGATTGGCCACAACATCCGTAACGTAACGAGGTTGCTCAGGGGCACTTATTTCATCGAGAAGAGATAAAAGATCCAGACTAACATTGGCACATGAGGAATAAGTGGTTTTTTGGTGGCACTTACAATACTTTAGCGAAAAGAGGGACATAAGGATCCAGAATACCATCTCGGTCTTCTGCCCCGCAATCTAGTTGTATAAGAGTGACTAGAAATGTAGGCATAATGGATACCAACTAGATACCAACTGAATAGTTTGGCTAAGGTTTAATATAGAGTCGGTTAGGTCTGAAAAATTAAATTTACCCTAAATCGAAGACGTGTTGGTCTTCTGGGCTTTCACAAAAGCAGCTACTGAAATTAAAGCTATATAAGTTTATGACTATCAAAGCTAAACTCTTTAGAACCATTGGAAAGTCAAAGGCTAGAGTAGCATCTTCGTTATCAATCCTTTTAAAATAAGCCAGACTAGCTGTCTCTGGATTTACCCTCCATGCAAAAAAAAGATAGGAAGAAGAAGAAGAAGAAGAAGAAGAAGAAGAAGAAGACGACAATCTGGAGCTCACGTTGAACTGCCCGTTCTTCTTCCCCACCGTTATCCCTACATTAAGGGTTCGGTTGCCTGATGCGCCCTCTCCAATGCCTTCTACAAAGGCATCCTCTTCCACCAAACCTCTTCTCTCCATATCATCCTTCAATTTATCTTGCCATCTAATTCTCTGGCTCCCTCTAGATAGTCTCCTCTTAACATGTTCCTCAAAAGTCATCCTCATTCCCTCCCCAACATCCATCCTCAACACATGCCCACAACATCTCAGTCTTAACACTATCATCTGTGGAATCTTTAAAATCTTTCACCCAGTGATATTCTCATAATCCACCTTCACATTCTCATCTCTGTTCTCTTAAGCTTTGCTTCCTCTTTTTGTCTTAAAGCCCAAGTTTCTAATCCATACATTAACTCTGGTCTTATTAGTGTTCTACAGATCTTGACTTTTACCTTGATTGACATTTTCCTATCATATGCCATTCCTACTACCTCCCTCCACTTTTCCAATGCTGCTTTTATCCTATTTTCAACTTCAGCCTCACATCCTTCCTCCTGATTTATATTAGATCCCATGTATATAAATTGTTCTACCTGTTTTATAACTGCTCCTCTACTTTCACGTATAGCTATCCTGTCCCTACCCTTCCTTACTGCTCACCATAGCTTCAGTCTTATCGACTTTTACCCTTAAGTCACTCCTTTCCAAAGTCTCTTGCCACTCTACAACCCTTCTCTGTAATACTTCTTCATTTTCAGCAGTAATCATCAAATCATCTATATGCAGCAACTCCCACAAATCTTAATTTCTGATCCCTTCACTAAACACATCCAAGACCAGCACAAATAAAAACAGGCATAATGGTGACCCCTGGTGTTATCCCATCACTAACTCCAAAGATTTCTGTTTCCCTAACAGCTGTTATTACTTTTGTCCTTGTTCTTTTGTATATCATCTCTACCATTCTAACCAACGTTGAACTGACTAAGAGGCTATAGAAGATGCATGACATAGGCAGCATATATTGTCGGTAGATACTGTTACTCTCATTTTTTCACTAGAGGCATTGGTATATTGGAAAGAAAAAAAGATAATTTTTTAATCTTTAAGATGTAACGTCAACATAAACAAGATTCCGGAGACAAAAGCAATGTGATCATCAGGTGAGGTTATTATTATTATCATTACTTGCCAAGCTACAACCCTAGTTGAAAAAGCAGGATGCTATAAGCCTGAGGGC
The DNA here is from genome assembly GCF_036898095.1 of Palaemon carinicauda. Classification (NCBI taxonomy): domain Eukaryota; kingdom Metazoa; phylum Arthropoda; class Malacostraca; order Decapoda; family Palaemonidae; genus Palaemon; species Palaemon carinicauda. The sequence goes on along the minus strand of NC_090743.1, from coordinate 119,595,471 downwards.
TCCAACAAGGAAAATAGCCCAGTGAGGAAAGGAAACAGGGAAACTACAAGAGAATTAACAATTAAAATTAAATATTTTAAAAATAGTAACAACATTAAAACAAATCTTTCAAATACAAACTATAAAAACTTTAAAAACACAAGAGGAAGAGAAATAAGATAGAAGTGTCCCCGTGTGTACCCAAGCAATAGAGCTCTACCCCAAGGCAGTGGAAGACCATGGTACAGAGGCTAAGGCACTACCCAAAACTAGAGCACATTGGTTTAATTTTGGAGAGTTCTTCTCCTAGGAGAGCTGCTCACCATAGCTAAAGTCTCTCTTCTACCCTTACCTAGAGGAAAATGGCCGCTGAACAATTACAATTGCAGTGCAGTGGTTAACCCTTTGAGCAAAGAAGAATTGTTAGGTCATCTCAGTGTTGCCAGACTATTCGGTGTATTTGTAGGCAAAGGAAAATGAGCCGTAACCAGAGAGAGGGGTCCAATGTAATACTGCCTGGCCAGATTCTTAGAAATAAACAACCTCACTACCAATTAAATAAGTAATCAGCTAAATTACCTATGAATGATGACCCAACCACAACCACATTCTTTCCAGCAGCATCAGCAGCCACTGAATTTGCATCTTCTGGTGCACGGACAACAAAAACACCAGACAGGTAGCCTCCGGGAACAGTTAATCTCCTTGGCCTGTAATAAAGGAAGTCTAATGATTAAAGGAATCTAGAAACATACATAATGATTATCATAATGAGTAAGGAATTGTGCTAAGCAGTATTTTTCCCCACAACTTTGTGCAGTGATTATAAAGATACAGTACACATATGGCAATTTGAATTAAACTATTGATTTAATGAAAGATAAATAAAAGAGCAAGTTTCCACAATAGTATTGTCTATTCCTATAAAAAATGAAAGGCTTACTTTCCTCCCGTGGCAATGAATAATTTGTCAAAAGTTATTTCTTCATTGTTACTCAGATGAACCTTTGAAGCTACGGTATCAATGCTGACGGCTCCTGTTCCCAGCCTCAGTTCAATGTCGGCACTCTTTGAAAGAAGAATTTTCTATACTATAGTTACAGCTGGTAGAATAAAACCATGAAAAGTTTGAAATAAAAAAAATTCACTTCCAAAGAAATTAACTAGTCTCACATAACATAGAATGGAAGAAAATCAATTTAGAGAACTTGGCAACAAATGAACAGCAATTGATTGAAAACAAGGGTAATTTGAAGGACTGTAAGGGAAAGACAAAAAAATTCCTACAATTTCTTGACTTGAAGATTGTTGCTCACAAAAAGTACAGTAGAATACTTGACTGTCTTCGAGTAGTTTCACTAGACTGTCAAGTCCCTATCACTACAAAATAATAAGACAATACCACCAAATCATACTTCTTGGTAAAAAAAATGGTTATAGAGACAATAAAAACTTCAAGAAGTTGAACAAGTAGGAAGACATGCATAAGGAAGCAATGCTCTTGGGGCCATCGGGATGTTGAACAACAGGTCTACTATAGAATTAAATTGTGTCAATAAAGTTCAACAATTTCTTTCAGTATCCTGAAGTGTCTACCAATACTTCCCAGAAATTATATTTTAATTATAAAATAAATTTTTGAATATACTTACCCGGTGAATATATAATAGCTGCAACTCTGTTGCTCGACAGACACATACATAAAAAACTCGACAGCGATCGCTATACAGGTTGCGGGTGTGCCCACCAGCGCCAACTGTCGGCCAGATACCACTCTCGATGTAAACAAAACCTCAATTTCTTCTCATCCCACTGCGTCTCTATTGGGGAGGAAGGGAGGGTCGTTTAATTTATATATTCACCGGGTAAGTATATTAAAAAATTTATTTTATAATTAAAATATCATTTTTAAATATTTAACTTAGCCGGTGAATATATAATAGCTGATTCACACCCAAGGAGGTGGGTAGAGACCAGAGTTAATTATGTTTACAGTGTATAAGCTAAGAGTTTTTTCATTTTGGCAGTTATCAATATAGTACAGCGGCATAGCAGACCAATTGTTCAAATTGGTCTAAAAGCACCAAAATTGGCACACATGTAGATTAATATATTCTAAACATTTTTGGATATGGAGGCATTCAAGATTAGCCCTTAGGAAGATATGGCGGCCATTGTTCAAAATGGCCGCCATTTAACATTAGCGTCATTACATAGACTTCATTATGTGTCGTTAGTTTGGTGCTAGATGGGCCAAAATTCCCTTTTTTTACATCAGAATTAACATCAATAAATGTTTGTTTAACAGATATTTAGATGAATCTTCTCAAAAATGGCCCCCAAACTGGCCGCCATTTTGTGGAAAAAGTGGACATTTGATGAAGATTTCAATACTCAATGACATAATACCTCTAATAACCAGTACCTGATTTCAGGAACACACTTTAATTGCTCAAGTTGCTTTTTTATTTCAAATTGCTGGCAAAATTGCAAGTCAAAATAATACACAGAGTACGGGAAGTTTACAGTATGGTCAGATTGTAGTTATATAGTCCCGTAGATGCACTGGTATCCATCGGGCATAGTTCGTGTGGTCTAGTGCGAAGAACCACGGAGCCAGTTCTGTCAGAGCATCCACGTACATGCTAAAATTGGCTTCTCTCAGAGATCGCACATAGATCAGAGTGGACAGCTCCAGTGCCAAGACTGTTGACCAGTACTGAAACTGCGGATAACTCTGTTCTCTCTTACTGCACCAGTCTTCGAAGCTTTCAGGGTGCTCATCATCTTCTGTATTGGTGGTGCTGTACTTGTCATAGGCACGCCGTTGGAGATTATACAATGCAGCCGCTGTGACTTGGTGTGCTCTTCTGGTGCGTGTGACGTGAGCTGCTCGAAGAAATGAGTCTGCTATTCCTTCAGTTGTGATCTCTGCTTGTACCAGTGCTTGGGTCCACCCACTTCCCTGCAACCAGTCACCCAGGGTCTTCAGTGCCGTCATCTCAATATGCAACCCCCCAAACATCACCACCAGTTGGTCTTCTCCATATGTGTTTGGCCACTTCCACTGAATCTGTTTTGCTAGAGTGAATAGTGGCTGGTCGCAAGTCAGAACTGGAGTTTGGCCTGGGTTGAGATGTTTAACTGCACTCCTGACTACATCAATAGAGTGTCTGATCATTGCCACAGTGTGAGCACTCTCCTGGAACAAGGGAAGCAGGGACGTTGGTGTGATGACTGGTTGCTTTGGATCTTGGTGCCTTGCATGGTATGCAGCCCATGATGTGTTTTCACAGGCCTCAACATCATCTTTGAGAACACTTCTCGTGTTCTCCAGCCACATATACTCATCTTCTATGTGCTGCTCACAGTTGTGGCGTCTAAGAGAGGTCACAGAAGTAGCTGGGATCATTTGCCCTTTGACAGAAGAAGCAACAGGACGTACATCCGTGTAATATTCTGGTAGAGGCTCAACCGTCTTTGATCCAGTATCACGCCCAGTGAGAGCAATGCTACGATCCACTCCCTCATCTGCACACGTTGGGTGTTGAAAAAGCGAGATTCCTGTTCCATGGAATGAATTCTTGGCTGTGGTGGCACTTGGGTTGTGGTCAATGTTGTCCACAGCCGCAGTTGTGAACACATTGCTACGCAGGGTAGGCGGGCAGACCACTTCCTCTATGCGGTACAGCTGACACACGCTGTTTCCCATCTGGGCAGAAAGACGTAGGACTCTGTCATATGAGATGCTTAGGCCCAGAGAGAAGAGCTTGTCCACAAGTCCTCTCTTGCGTGTTTCAGCATACAGCATCAGCCCAACATAGGTTGGAAGAGGAGTTTCTTGAGACGTACTGTGTCTGACAGCTGGAGGCTCCTGTGTCTTGGTTGCTCCCTGCTTCCGACTTTGCTTGACACTGTTGAACTTGAGAAGCTGCGCAATGGAAAGAGCTGCTTGTGTTGAAGAGGAATGGCTTTGATTCTTGATGGTGGGGCCATCCAGCACCATATTTACCATTGCAACTAGTACGTTTGGCACAGAGTCCTCCTGACAGCCGCCCGGGAATGATCCACGGAATTGGTAAGTGTCTTCAAACATATATCGACGAACTATCTGTGCAGCACGCGCAAGGTGAACTGCCTCAGAGTCACAGTCTTGCTCGCAGGCTTTGCCTAGCGCTTCACCAATGTCTTCATCAAACGCTAGTAAAACATCTCGGCCTTTGCTGTGGGATCTCAGGCCTGGTATCTGGGCTAACAGGCGCTCTTTCAGCCTTGTGCTATTAACTTTCTGGCACAAAACAACCCCGAGCTGTTCCATTCTTGTTGTGTATAGCTTTACAAGTTCTGCGAGTCTGAAGACTGGGGTGGTGCCCTCTTCTAGGTGGGTTTCCTCGATATACAGGACCAGTTCAGCCAGTACGATTCTTGACATTACACCTTCATGGTCAGTTTTCTGCTCGGCTTCTACAGTGGTCTTTGCACGATAGTAAAGAGCCAACAAACACTTGGAATGGTACTTGGCCTCCAGAGCCACCATATCACCCATGCTGAGCCTGGCTATGAGTTCATTGTCCCCAACTTGCGCTGCACACTTCCGTACGCGTGTGTCCACCTGGAAGGTTGTTACTTCATGTAGGGTCTCTGTGCCAGACTTTCCACAGAAAAAGCAGGAGGTGCCGCTGGTAGTGGCTTCTGAAGAGTGTGTTCTGGCGCGCTTGGCCTGGACATTGTCAGTACTATCAAATGCTGAGCTGCTTGCGATGCGTCTCTTCTCTGCTCTTCGTAGCATTGTGTTATTGTATTTGAGCATACATGTTTTATGCCACTTGGCCTGGTGGGCAACCATTGTCGCCTCAACACCTTGTCCTTCATCTAGTCTCTGTAACTGAACAGTTCTTGGCAGTTCTCCGAGTTCATCAAATTTGACCAAGTTTGCAGCCATTGTCGTGTATCCACTCCCAGGGTCTCGGCGTTTAGACAGTACTGGGCAGACAAGTGACTCTGTTGTCTCCTCTTGACATACAAGACACAGCTTCCAGTTTGTCTCAGGAGGTGTTGTGGGAGTACGTTGCTCAAAAGTATCGACCAGTTGGAACTTCTTTGCCATGGCTGCAGTCTGGAACAACGCGTCTCTGATGTCAGGTGGTGCTGCTGCTGCCTCACCTGCAAAGACACAAAACACCACCATGTTACCACAAGTTACTACTACAAGCACCATGACTATCAACACTATACTATTACTGCAGCCGCCGTCACTGCCACCAACGCTGCCGCTGCAAAGTAAAATTCATTTTCTTGTGAAATGGTAGCCAAATTATTTGGTAAGCACAGAAGTATGTGTAATTGTACAATACTTATCACCTCTAGCACACTTATCACCTTTAGCATCCACAAAAAGACAAATTATGGTACATATTCAATGACGCTAACGGTAAATAGCGGCCATTTTGAAAAATGGCCGCCAAATGTGCTACGGGGAGAATCTTGAATGCCTCCATATCCAAAATTGTTCAGAATGTATTAATCCACATGTGTGCCAATTTTGGTGCTTTTAGAACAATTTGAACAATTGGTTTCATATTTCTTACTATGCCGCTGGGCTAATATAACGAAACCAAAATAAATAGGTACCTGGTGAGGAAGTTGACTTAGACGATTACTCTGCCTTGTAAGTCTGTCTTCCTCACGGAGCCCAGCGATCCTCTTAGGATGCTGACAGACTCCCAGGAGCTGAAGTATCAAGGGCTGCAACCCATACAACAGGACCTCATCAAACCCCTAATCTGGGCGCTCTCAAGAAATGACTTTGACCACCCGCCGAATCAATCAGGATGCGAAAGGCTTCTTAGCCTTCCGAACAACCCATAAAACAATATTAAAAACATTTCAAGAGACAGATTAAAAGGATATTGGAATTAGGGAAGTGTAGTGGTAGAACCCTCACCCACTACTGCACTCGCTGCAACGAATGGACCCAGTGTGTAGCAGTCCTCGTAAAGAGTCTGGACATCTTTTAAGTAAAATGACGCGAACACTGACTTGTTTCTCCAAGAAGTCGCGTCCATAATACTTTGCAGAGATTTATTTTGCTTGAAGGCCACGGAGGTTGCTATATCTCTAACTTCGTGCGTCTTAACCTTAAGCAAACATCGGTCTTTCTCATTCAAGTGAGAATGAGCTTCTCGTATTAAAAAAAAATCTGATAAAATATGACAAAGCATTCTTTGACATAGGCAATGAAGGTCTCTTAACTGAGCACCATAATGCCTCAGATTTACCTCGTAATGACTTAGTACGAGTTAAATCGAACTTAAGAGCTCTAACAGGACATAATACTCTTTCCAGTTCGTTGCCTACGATCTCTGATAAGCAAGGAATATCAAAAGATTTAGGCCAAGGATGAGAAGGCAGTTCATTTTTGGCCAGGAAACCAAGTTGAAGTGAACAAGTGGCTTTTTTCTGTAGAAAAGCCGATGTTCTTACTGAAGGCATGAAGTTCACTGACCCTTTTAGCCGAAGCCAAGCACACTAGGAAAAGTGTCTTGAGGGTGAGATCCTTCAGGGAGGCTGAATGTAATGGCTCAAACCTGTCTGACATGAGGAACCTTAGGACCACGTCTAAGTTCCATCCAGGAGTTGCCAAACGACGTTCCTTAGAGGTCTCGACAGACTTAAGGAGATCTTGGAGATCTTTATTGTTGGAAAGATCTAAGCCTCTATGTCGAAAGACCGAAGTCAACATGCTCCTGTAGCCCTTAATCGTGGGAGCTGAAAGGGAGCGAACCTTTCTCAGATGTAAAAGAAAATCTGCGATTTGGGCTACAGAGGTACTGGACGAGGACACAGATGCTGACTTGCACCAGTCTCGAAAGACTTCCCACTTCGACTGGTATACTCTAATGGTAGAAGCTCTCCTAGCTCTTGCAATCGCACTGACTGCCTCCTTCGAAAAACCTCTAGCTCTTGAGAGTCTTTCGATAGTGTGAAGGAAGTCAGACGAAGAGTGGGGAGGCTTTGATGGACATTCTTTACGTGGGGCTGACGTAACAGATCTACCCTTAGAGGAAGACTTCTTGGAAAGTCTACCAGCCATTGAAGTACCTCGGTGAACCACTCTCTCGCGGGCCAGAGGGTAGCAACCAACGTCAACCTTGTCCCGCCGTGAGAGGCGAACTTCCGCAGTACCTTGTTGACTATCTTGAATGGTGGGAATGCATATAAGTCCATAAAAGACCAATCCAGTAGAAACGCGTCTATGTAAATTGCTTCTGTATCTAGGACTGGAGAGCAAAAGATTGGTAACCTTTTGGTCAACGAGGAGGCAAAGAGGTCTATGGTTGGTTGACCCCAAGAAGCCCAAAGACTCTTGCCCACGTCCTTGTGGAGGGTCCATTCCGTGGGTATCACCTGACCCCTCCGACTGAGACAGTCTGCCAAGACGTTCAAGTCCCCCTGGATGAATCTCGTCAACAGGGAGATGCCTCGAATTCTAGACCATAAGAGAAGGTCCCTTGCGATCTCGAGCAGCGTGAAGGAGTGTGTACCTCCTTGCTTGGAGATGTACGCCAAAGTTGTGGTGTTGTCTGAGTTGACCTCTACCACTTAGAGTCGAAGACGCTTCCTAATATCATCAAGGCCAAGTGGACTGCTAATAGCTCCTTGCCGTTGATGTGCATGCTCTTCTGACTTGAGGTCCACAGACCCGCGCATTCCCGACCGTCCAGGGTCGCACCCAACCCAAACCCGACGCGTCTGAGGGCAACACGTGGTTTGGGTTCTTGACTGCTAGGGATAGTCCCTCTCTCAGACTGATATTGCTGTTCCACCCTTTCAGGCATGCCTTTATTGGTTCGGAGACTGGGAATGATACCGTCTCTAATGTCTTGTCCTAGTTCCAGTGAGAGGCTAGATGGAACCGGAGAGGCAGAAGGGGTAGTCTCCCTAGTGAGACAAACTGCTCCAGGGATGAGAGAGTCCCTACGAGGCTGTTCCAACTTCTGACTGAATAAACGTTTTCTTTTCAGCATTAGTTGGACTTCGAGCAGGGCTTGACTGCGAATCTCCATCCCCAAAAATAGAATAATCTGGGATGGGATCAGTTGGGACTTTTAAGTTGACCACAAGTCCCAACTCCCTGGCTAGACTCAACGTCCAATGTAGATCCTGCAGACAGCGAAGGCTGGACGATGCTCTGAGAAGCCAGTCGTCCAAGTACAGGGAGGTTCGGATCCCCGATAGCTCGAAAACTGGTACCCCACATTCCTGTAAACAAACCTCAGAAACGGTTGGGAATCCGGGTGTATAGGAATGTGGAAGTATGCCTCCTGAAGGTCGAGAGAGACCATCCAGTCGCCTTCCATAAATGCTGTCAAGACAGCCTGGTAGACTTCATCGTGAAGTTTGTCTTGACAATGAACACATTGAGCGCACTTGCCTCTTACGTACTCCTGCAGTGAACATGGCTGCCAAATCATGGAGCCATCCCTGAGGGACTTGTTCCTGCAGAGAACGTGGCTGTCAGATCATTGGAGCCATCCCTGAAAGCCTTGTTTATGCATGACATAATTGTACAGCAAAACTTCAAAGGCTCGAAAACAGCTGTGAAGTTGACCTGTAAAATCTTGGAGCGTCTCATGGCCAGGCGCCAGGGAGAGTCTATGAGGTTTGAGAAGTCTATCTGGGCAGAGGCAGGAACTCCCAAGCCGAGAACTTCTCTAGTGTCATATCAGACTCTCGCTCTATAAGCCAGTTTATAATAAGGGAAAGCAAAGGCTGTATCCCCCAAACTCCTCCTGGTGATAAACCAGTCGCCCAGCAAACGTAAAGCTCTCTAGGAGAGCGAGAGAGCACTAGCTTATAAAACAACGGCTTCAAAGTAGCTAGGCCTAGTGTAAGCTCTGACGTTTAGGCGAACGAGGAGCAGCAGTTACAAAAAGATCCGGACAAAGATCCTTAAAAATCAGCATGATTTATTTAAAGTCCATAGAGGGCTAAGCAGCTTTAGGCTCCTCTCCGTCTGACAGAGTCCTCAAGGGAATATCAGTAGGAGGGGGAACAGCAACTTCCTCATCTGAAGGAACTTTGTCCGATAATAGCTGAGTCTCAAGCAAGGGAGAGACCTACCGTGGTGGCAATGCTTAACAAGCAGAGTCCACACGCACTGGTGCATTAGTAGCGGACCAGGACGCAACGTCATGTAACTGCTTGACAGTCTGTGAACTGTCAACAACAACAGGTGCGAGAGACCAGGACGCAACGTCATGTAACTGCTTGACAGTCTGTGAACTGTCAACAACAACAGGTGCGTGAGGACGCACAGCGTCCACTCGAGACTGCTTTGACCGCCTAGACTGAGCAGTCAAAACAACTCTAGAATGCGGAGGTTGACGCTCAGCGTCAAAACAAGTCAACTCCGATTGTTAGCGAACGTCCTGAACGTCAACAGGAGCATTAGCAAATGGCCTAACGTCCAAATGTGGCTGAAAATCCACACGAGACCGCATCGAGTGTGGTTCTAAACAACCTGACTGACGTGACTTAGCTACGCCAACGTCAACAGGACGCACAAAGGAACGTTAGGGTGGCTGAAAGCCAGGATCTCGATGAGATAAACGGCTAGGCTCAACGGACTTATCGGCAGAATAGTCTTCCAAAAGGGAGGCAAACTTATTCTGCATATCTTGCCGTACAACCCATTTAGGATCAACGGAAATGGTTGCGGTAAGAGACGAGGGTAACGTCTGTGACCGCAAAACCTTGCCAACAAAAAGACTCTCGGAGTCTGTGTTATGCTTTTGTTAGGCGGCGAGCAGTTTTCCAATGACTGCATAGGGTCAGAGCTGTCCTAATGGCTACAACCAGGACGCTGGACCTGTCCTGAAAGGACTGACTTTCGCTTAAGGGCCTCGAAACCTTGTTTCAGGTTTCTTATGCGAAAAGCCTTCGGATGACGAGGAGAAAATTGTCTCTCTCGCCTTATGGTAGGGGAGATCTTGGTAAGATACACCCGATACCATAGAGGGAACGTCTGTTCGCTGATCAAGGCCTCTCGAACCCATAAGTCGTACGACATTACTTCTCCCCTGGGCTTGGGAGCTTGCAAGAGGTCCTGGACTAGGTGAACGACAGGCACGAACAGACGAACCCTCGGTCGCAACACTGTAACACTTTGCGCAATATCACTTTATCACTACGATTTTCTGTTTTGCACTTATTTCACTGAAATCGAAACTTTTACTGATTTCTACCTGAAGCACGCAATTCTACCCTCATCAAAAGGTAGTAATTGCGAAATCAGTCGTATAATGCAAGCACATTAATACCAGCAAAAAACAGTAAACATCTTTTAAGATAAAAAATTAAGTGGCTGGGGAAGAGACTAAACACTAGTTCATTCAAAACTACGTTTTCAATCTCTCACCGTACATTGCCTGGGGACGAGAATAAAACTAAAAACGTTTTATCCTTTCTCCCCGTACAGAGACTAGGGACGAGAGTAACTCGAGAACAACGTTACCCGCTTGAACGGAACGTTATCTCTCCTCTCTCTCCCTCCGTCTCTATCTCTCTCTCTCTCTCTCTCTTGATTTCGCACCTAAGAGAAGAGCCCAATTATGTTTCGTCAAAAAAACATGTTAATTGACCAAAGGAAAAAACTGAAAGGTTTTTCAATTAAAAAGTTCCTTTAAAATAGAATTTAAAACATTTAAGCTTTGAAAGAAGAATGAACAAAACGTCAGAATCGATTTACTCTTTCTGCAAAGTGAAACCGTGATACTCTCTCTCTCTATCGTAACGATAGAGCGCAAACTGCGTAGCATAAATAAACTAAACGTTAGTTCATCTTTGAAAACAGTACGAAGACTATTCAAAGAAAATCTTTCATAAAATATCTATTAAAAAATATTCATTTAAAAAGTTTTAAATCATTAGCTCTTTAAAAGCTATTTACGATTGAAAGGGCTCAACGTTGTTTAACTTCGGTTTCCAAGTTAGGACCGCCTACTCTCAGGAAAGGTCGCATATAAACAAATCATTAAAATTTATTTTATGTTTATTATAAATGGAAAGTTAATAGAAGAGGCCTAATAAAGGCGGTGAGATATAAAATATATAGAGGAAAATCTATAATTAATTTATAACGTGATAAGATAATTGCTAAAAGCCTAACCCCACTTCCGTCTAAGGGAAGGGTCGGCCATTTAAAAGTCAAAGAAAGTCCATACTCTCTTTGTCATCAAAAATTAAATCTATCCAAAAACGAGTTCAAGATTTAAGATGAAGATAAAACACCTGCACTGCGAAAGCTCAAACCAAAATGAAGTACTTCACCAAATATGTTGAGAAAACTCCAGGTTCTACAGCGAGTAAAAGTACGTCTTGTCGACACGTCGACAGAGAAGAAATTGAGGTTTTGTTTACATCGAGAGTGGTATCTGGCCGACAGTTGGCGCTGGTGGGCACACCCGCAACCTGTATAGCGATCGCTGGCGAGTTTTTCATGTATGTGTCTGTCGAGCAACAGAGTTGCAGCTATTATATATTCACCGGCTAAGTTAAATATTTAAAAATACAAGTTAATAATGTATAATAAATAGACTCTGGGACCAACAAACCAGCAATTTTCAAGAAATGTAAAATCTTTCACTGAAAATGGGAACAAATTTCAAAATTGAAAAATTAAAACATTAGAAAAGGGAACTTTGAAACATCAGGTGAGTAAAAAAAATTAGAATGAGAAAATTAGAAAGTATACTTTCCAGAAAGCACCCCATGTTCCATAATATTAAAGAAAAGAAAATTGTGAAACCCAATTCTTCTCTACTATAGTCTTTAGGTGCAAGAACTGCAGTGCAATTACTGTATATGCCCTTTACATTAATGTGAAATCATTATTACTAACCTATAATGTTCAATAACCCTTGTGCTGTACGGGTTTATAAAATCTATCTATACTAAAAAGAATTATAAAAAAATTTCACATTAAGACTAACATATCATTCAAGGAAGTACAGTAGTATCACACTATAACCATTTATCAAGATATAAAAGTTATCAAAAACATTTCATAAAGATGAAAACAGTTAAAGAACATATCAAACGTCTGCTGATCATCAGGCTCTTGGTTAACAGGAATATAAACCCAAGGTAGCCAAAACTCAGATCACAAACATAACAATTTCCAAAATATCAATCAAATATAAATTCAAATCACCAAAGATCATATTTATTGATGTGAAGGTTCCAATGGAATCTTTCTCATCATAACAATTACAAGCTAAAGTGTACCTCATAAAACTGCTGTGTTCGTAGCGAAATCTTATCGGCTGTTAGGTCCATAGCCTTGGAAAGCTTGGGTCGATCGTACGGCAACACGTTCTCTTGACTAACCAAGATCACACGGCCAGTAAAGCCTTCCTGCCTCAGCTTCTCTACACAGCTTGCCCCAGCAGCTCCTGCAAAAAGTAAAAGTAATTAGGAAATAAAGACTACCTACAATTAATAAATAAAATGAGTTGTCATAAAAGAATTAGGTTTTAAAGCAAAACTAACCTAATCTAACCTAACAGCAGTCCATTGTGACAGAAGATTGCATTTAAAGTTACTCTGTATTATGAGCCCTCAGACTTGATGCTCCTGCTTGCACTGTCTGTGTGCACTGCTATGACTCTCCCGGTCAATCCTGGACTTCCATAATTTGTTGTATGCTGGGCACATCAAAAGACAATTTGGTGCCATGGGAAACTTATCTGGCATGTCTCTACCACATTTTTTACCATTAAGCAGGCATGTGGCCTGTGGGGCTTAACCTTTTTAACTTTACAAGTCTACTGAATGCTGCCACTATGACATGCCATAGATCACCCCATTGGTTTTTGGCTAAAAGAAGCTTTCTACTCAGCCAATCAAGTGTTCTAAAGTCTTCAGGGGCATGAAAAACAGATTTCATGCGAGTCAGTATTGGAGCAGAGCTGAAAGTATCTGAAAGTACTTTTGAATTATTCTTGCCTGCACCTTCAATAGTAATGACAAGTTTCTGAAAACTTCCCATAACACAGCTACAGTAATTCCTTAATTTATGCAGGCATTTTTTTAAATTAGCATAAACTTAAAAGAAAGGGTCAAATAAGTTGCACCCCAGGGTCCTATTCCTGTGCAGACTTTTTGTCATTCCTCCTTGTAACCACACGCCTGCATGGGCTTTATTGCTAGGTTCTCCACATGACATATGTACCCATACAATGAACCTTTATAGTCCCTTACTGATGGTGATAATGACAATAATAACTAGAAGGGCACTCAGTAGAGTGCAGATCTCTGCCGTGGCAGCTTATTTTGTCAACCTTGACCTTTGACTTTAACAAGTATTAATTAGCGTGGATTTTTATACACTCAAATATGAACCAAGTTTGAAGTCTCTGTGACAACATTGTCCAAATCTATGGCCGATTATGTGAGTGGGATATTTTGCTTGACCGTGCCCTTGACCTTTGACCTTCTAAAATTTAATCTTTTCAAGCTTTTCACATTACAGTTAATCCTTACAAGTTTCATTACTCTTAGATTAAAAATGGAGGCCAGGAAACTATTCATAAACAAAAACACGAACAGGGGCGAAAACATAATCTTCTAACTTCGTTGGCGGAGGTAATTACTTATCGAACTGCTCATATCTAAATAATTTTGTGCCAGTTTTAAGAAACTAAAATTTATAATACACCTGTAATGGTGATGGTACAAATATTAAGGAGAAGACCATATATAGTTCATCTTGTTTTTGAAGCTTCCCACATCCAGTCTTTACAGTCTGGGTGTTGCTCGGCCGAAGTGGGTTGCATTATGCAAAGAGATGATGGTGAAATCGAGTTGGATGATGACATCCTAGACTCCATAGATGATGACATCTGTGACCTAGATTTCCTCCTCGACCTAGATCAGTGGTTCCCAAACTGGGGGGCGCGCCCCACTAGGGGGGCGTGAGGATGATACAAGGGGGGCGTGAAATCATCTGCTCGAAATTACTTGATTAATAGAACAATAAAATCATTAAAAGAACAGCAGCATCCATCTCACTAAATTTGACCAGAAATTGTGCCATAGTCTCATAAGTATTTCCAATTATTATATGCCATGTTTTCAAATTATCTATTCTTAAAATTGCAACTCAATTTTGCCAATTTGCTAATGTTCAAACTTTTTTCGCTCACTTTGAACCAAATGTTTCGTTTTTAGTTACTGGAATATACTATTATTTGTTTGAGATGCTTTCATTATTAAAATGTAATACAAACAGAAATCTGTTTTCCTGTACAATGCTAAGAAATAAATGTAAGAATCATTTCATATAAAAAAAAAAAAAGAGAGGAGTACGGGTCTACTGGAAGCAAAAAGGGGGCGTCAGGTAAGATAGTTTGGGAACCACTGACCTAGATGATGACAATCTTATGCTGAAACCTCTGGTAGGCTAATTAACTGTCTTCAGTTATATTAATAAACTGTTAGCATTTATATTCCATACAACTAGATTTCACACTGTAAGGTATACCCAAAACTCTCACAAAAATTTCAAACTTATAGATAAAATAAATACCCATAAGTAATAAGACCCTTCATGACATACTGGCCCTTTGACATTCAGATAAATAAAGACCTTGAAAAAAAGACCCCATCAAGCATTAAATGACCCAAGGATCCAAGTTAAATAAATGGAGCATAATAAAATGTGACCATACAAAAATAGAACATGAGAGCACGTAATTTTAAGGACTGACCTCTCCTTGGAACCTGAATCAGTTCTCTTTATGCAGTAAAAACACTTAGAAAAAGAAATAGGTTCATTCTCAGTAAGTTAAAATTGATCGATTGATTTAGTTTTCTGGCATCCTGACATCGAAGGTCATTGATACCAATCAATAAACTGAGAACAAAAGCCCAGGATAAACTTGTAAAGATAGGAAAAATCTGACTAGCTAAATCTACAGTGCCAAGGTTGGAAGTCTTATGGCTAGTGTTTCAGCTTCGCCAAAAGTATATCCCTTATAAAGAGCTGAAGGTTTGTATCATTAGGAAAAATGCAAATTACTTTCAAATTTATTATATTACAGTAATTCCTTTTGATAGGTGGCAACAGGAAGCTCAAACTATGACGTTCAGTCAGAACAGGATCATTCAACTGTTCTGGGTGCAATGGCAAAAGCTGTAACACTGGCTTATGATTGCTTGAATGACCACATAAAGCCCAGGGAGGTCATTCAGTGCCAAGGTGAAATTGAGGGAGACCATTCAGTTGTACTATGAAGTTGAGAGATGATGGACAGCAAGATGGATGGAAAGAAGTAGATTGGGGATAAGAGGCAAAAAGTGGTGCTCTAGGAGCCAAAATAGAGTGTAGTAGAGGCCAAAAGTGGGTAGAGTAAGGGCCAAAAGTGGGTAGAGTAAGGGGCCAAAAGTGGGTAGAGTAAGGCCCAAAAGTGGGTAGAGTAGGGGGCAAAAATGCGTAGCGTAGGGGCCAAAAAAGGGTAGAGTAGGGGCCAAAGTGGGTATAGTAAGGGGCCAAAAGTGAGTACAATAGGGGCCAAAAGTGGGTAGAGTAGGGGCCAAAAATGGATAGAGTAGGGGGTGAAAGTGGGTAGAGTAAGTGGCCAAAAGTGGGTACAGTAAGAGTCAAAAGTGGGTAGAGTAAGTGGCCAAAAGTGGGTACAGTAAGAGTCAAAAGTGGGTAGAGTAAGTGGCCAAAAGTGGGTACAGTAAGAGTCAAAAGTGGGTAGAGTAAGTGGCCAAAAGTGGGTACAGTAGGGGCCAAAGTGGGTAAAGTAAGAGTCAAAAGTGGGTAGAGTAAGCGGAAAAAGTGGGTGGAGTAAGGGGCAAAAGTGAGTGCAATAAGGGTAAAAATGGGTAGAGAAGGGCCAATAGTGGGTTGATTAGGGTGCTGAAAGTGAGTAGAGTAGGCGCCAAAAGTGGGTGGAATAATGGCCGAAGGGATGCTGCACAGACTTTTATAATAATGCCTAAAGTTTACAGCTTGATATACTCGGACAGTATTAACCAGCTCTTGCAGAGCAATATCCCAAAGTGTTACTGGAATGCCCAAATATCCGGAGATAATTTGGACAAAATTTTCAAGATATACGAGAGAATAGCTAAGGAGTGAACTGGGATCTGGTGAATAATCCACATAAAAGAATGTCATGCACAAAGAAACGTCTTCCAAGAAGATGCGAATCAGTAAAAGTAATATCTCCCAACAATAAAATTATAAAATTTCTTCAAAGACTGTAATTCAAAATAAATTTCTGATGACCAAACAGTGATTCAGAAAGAGATAACACAGAAAACCTAACAGAGCAAATTCTTCACTTAACAAGACCAACAATAAGCTATCCAAACTACTGAACCATATTGATTAATGTGAACTATTTACAGTAATGTTACATATTCTCCCTTCATGACAGATTATTTACTTGGCTGTAAAGATCGACCTCAACTTTCAAACATTCGGATATACAAACACATCCAACTGAAATCATAAATTTCAGGTATTGTATCAAAAGTTCTTATACTGTAATAGGATAAAGAAATACTGTAGAATAACAGCACAGTAAACAAAACGATATTTGCAATAACCTGAGATTTATTTCATATGAAACATGATATTTTGATTATAAAATAAATTTTTGAATATACTTACCCGGTGAATATATAATAGCTGACGTCTCGGACGGCTCGACAGAAACCAAAAACTCGCGAGCGATCGCCATGAAGGTTGCGGGTGTGACCACCAGCGCCGACTATCGGCCAGATACCACATATACTTGTAAACATCTCCAGTTCTTCTCATTCCGCTGGGTCTCTATCGGGGAGGAAGGGAGGGCCTTTAATTTATATATTCACCGGGTAAGTATATTCAAAAATTTATTTTATAATCAAAATATCATTTTTAAATATTAAACTTAGCCGGTGAATATATAATAGCTGATTCACACCCATGGTGGTGGGTAGAGACCAGTATTAATACAATAAAGGCATATATGCTCATGAGTTTTTGACAATTATATCATAACAAAACCCAATTAAATATAGGTACCTGGTAAGGAAGCTGACTCTGACGATTACTCTGCCTTATTAGTCCGCTTTCCTCACGAAGCCCAGCCATCCTCTCAGGATGCTGAAAGACTCCCAGGAGCTGTTATATCCAGGGCGACCACCCATACAACAGGACCTCATCAAAACCCTTAATCTGGGCGCTCTCAAGAAACGACATTTGACCACCCGCCAAATCAAAAAGGATGCGAAAGACTTCTCAGTCTTCCGTACAACCCAAGACAAGATTAAAAACATTTCAAGAGAAGATTAAAAGGATATTGGGATTAAGGGAATGTAGTGGTAGAACCCTCACCCACTACTGCACTCGCTGCAACGAATGGACCCAGTGTGTAGCAGTCCTCATAAAGAGTCTGGACGTCTTTTAAGTAAAATGAAGCGAACACCGACTTGCTCCTACAAAAGGTCGCGTCCATAATACTTCGCAGAGATCTGTTTTGCTTAAAAGCCACGGAAGTTGCTATCGCTCTTACTTCGTGCGTCTTGACCTTAAGTAAACAACGATCTTTTTCACTTAAGTGAGAATGTGCCTCTCGGATTAAAAATCTAATAAAATACGATAAAGCATTTTTAGACATAGGCAATGAGGGCTTCTTAACGGAACACCATAAGGCCTCAGACCCACCTCGTAAAGATCTGGTACGAGCTAAATAAAACTTAAGAGCTCTAACTTGGCACAGAACTCTTTCAACCTCGTTGCCCACGATCTCTGATAGGCAAGGTATATCAAAAGATTTAGGCCAAGGACGAGAAGGCAGTTCATTTTTGGCCAAGAAACCAAGCTGAAGCGAACATGTGGCTTTATCTGTAGAGAAGCCGATGTTTTTACTAAAGGCATGGATCTCACTGACCCTTTTAGCCGAAGCCAAGCACACCAAAAAAAGTGTCTTGAGGGTGAGATCCTTCAGGGAGGCTGAATGCAATGGCTCAGACCTGTCGGACATTAGGAACCTTAGGACCACGTCTAAGTTCCAACCAGGAGTTGACATACGGCGCTCCTTAGAGGTCTCGAAGGACTTGAGGAGATCTTGGAGATCTTTATTATTGGACAGATCCAAGCCTCTATGTCTGAACACAGAAGCCAACATGCTCCTGTAGCCCTTAATAGTGGGAGCAGAGAGGGAGCGAACATTTCTCAGATGCAGGAGAAAGTCTACAATTTGGGCTACAGAGGTACTGGAAGAGGAAATGGATGATGACTTGCACCAATCTCTAAAGACCTCCCACTTCGACTGGTATACCTTGATGGTAGATGTTCTCCTAGCCCTCGCGATCGCTCTGGCTGCCTCCTTCGAAAATCCTCGAGCTCTTGAGAGTCTTTCGATAGTCTGAAGGCAGTCAGACGAAGCGCGGGGAGGCTTTGATGAAGACTCCTTACGAGGGGCTGCCGTAAGAGATCCATCCTTAAAGGCAGACTCCTTGGAACGTCTACCAGCCATTGAAGTACCTCTGTGAACCACTCTCTCACGGGCCAGAGGGGAGCAACCAACGTCAACCTTGTCCCTTCGTGAGAGGCGAACTTCTGCAGAACCCTGTTGATGATCTTGAACGGCGGGAATGCGTACGCGTCCAGGTGAGACCAGTCCAGCAGGAAGGCATCTATGTGGGCTGCCTCTGGATCTGGGACTGGAGAGCAATAGGTCGGGAGCCTTTTGGTCAAAGAGGTCGCAAAGAGGTCTATGGTGGGTTGACCCCAAGTCATCCAAAGACTCTTGCACACGTCCTTGTGGAGGGTCCATTCTGTGGGGATCACCTGACCTCTCCGACTGAGACAGTCCGCCAAGACGTTCAATTCCCCCTGGATGAACCTTGTCAACAGTGAGATGCCTCGATCTTTTGACCAGATGAGGAGGTCCCTTGCGATGACGAACAGTGTGTGGGAGTGAGTGCCTCCTTGCTTGGAGATGTACGCCAAGGCCGTGGTGTTGTCCGAATTCACTTCTACCACTTTGTTTCGTAGAAGACTCTCGAAACTCGTCAAAGCCAAGTGAACAGCCAACAGCTCCTTGCAGTTGATGTGCAGGCTCCTCTGATCCGACGTCCAAAGACCCGAATATTCCAGACCGTCCAGAGTCGCTCCCCAACCCAAATCCGACGCGTCTGAGAATAACACGTGGTTTGGGTTCTTGACCGCCAGGGACAAACCCTCTCGAAGACTTGTGTTACTGTCCCACCAGTTCAGGCACGTCTTTACTGGCTCGGAGATCGGGATTGAAACAGCTTCCAAAGTCTTGCCCTTGTCCCAATGGGAGTCTAGATGGAACTGGAGAGGGCAAAGGTGAAGTCTCCCTAGTGAGATAAATTGTTCCCGGGATGACAGAGTCCCTAGGAGGCTCATCCAACTTCTCACTGAGCAACGGTCTTTTCTCAGCATGAGGCGGACTTTGAGCAAGGCTTGATCTATCCTGGTGGCAGACGGAAAAGCCCGAAAAGCTAGACTGCGAATCTCCATCCCCAAATAGAGAATCGTCTGGGAGGGATTCAGTTGAGACTTTTCTAAGTTCACTAACAGTCCCAACTCCTTTGCAAGATCCAACGTCCATTGAAGGTCCTGCAGACAGCGATGACGGGACGACGCTCTGAGTAGCCAGTCGTCCAGGTACAGGGAGGCTCGAATTCCCGATAAATGAAGAAATTTTGCCACATTCCTCATAAGCCTCGTAAAAACAAGAGGAGCAGGGCTGAGGCCGAAGCACAGTGCTCGGAACTGGTACACCACATTTCTGTATACAAACCTTAGATACGGTTGAGAATCCGGGTGTATAGGAATGTGGAAGTACGCATCCTGCAGGTCGAGAGAGACCCTCCAGTCTCCCTCTCTGACCGCTGCTAGGACGGACTTCGTGGTCTCCATCGTAAATTTTGTTTTTACAACAAAAACGTTGAGCGCACTGACATCCAGCACTGGCCTCCAACCTCCTGTATGCTTGGGGACTAGGAAGAGACGTTTGTAAAATCCCGGTGATTGAAGGTCCGAGACTTTCACCACCGCTCCCTTCTCTAGCAACTGAGACACCTGCTGATGTAGAGCTTGTCTCCTTGACTCCTCTCGATACCTGGGAGAGAGGTCTAAAGGAACTGTTACTAGAGGAGGTCTCCGTACAAACGGTATTTTGTACCCCTCCTTGAGCAACAACACAGACTCTCGGTCTGCACCCCTCTTCTCCCAGGCCTGCCAGAAGTTGTACAGTCTGGCCCCTACCGCTGTCTGAGGACGTGGGCAGTCAGACTCTGCCACGGGAGGACTTGGATCCTCTCCTCTTGCCTCTTTTACTGTCGGCACGAGCGCCTCCCCTACTAGGGGCTCTGCCACGAAAGGGCGGGATAAACCTCATCGCTGGGGTATCGATCTTGGGTCTTACGACATAAGACGATGAAGGAGCAGCCTTGCGCGCCGACGTAGCCATCAGGTCGTGGGTATCCTTCTGCACCAGTGAAGCCGCAATATCCTTGATCAACTGCTGAGGAAACAAGGCAGATGACAACGGGGCAAAGAGAAGCTCCGACCTTTGGCAGGGAGTTACTCCTGCCGAAAGGAACGAGCAAAGAGTCTCCCTCTTCTTCAGGACTCCTGCCGTAAAGGTGGCAGCGAGCTCATTAGAGCCATCACGGATGGCTTTGTCCATGCAGGACATAATAAGCACGGAAACATCACGGTCGGCCGAAGAGATCTTCCTGCTTAAGGCCCCTAGCGACCAATCTAAGAAGTTAAAAACTTCGAAGGCCCTGTAAACCCCTTTGAGGAGATGGTCAAGGTCCGAGGAGGACCAGTAAACTTTAGAGCGTCTCATGGCCAGGCGACAGGGAGAGTCTACGAGGCTTGAGAAGTCTCCCTGGGCAGAGGCAGGAACTCCCAAGCCGAGAACTTCTCCCGTGTCATACCAGACGCTCGCTCTAGAAGCCAGTTTAAAAGGAGGGAAAGCAAAGGCTGTCTTCCCCAAACTCCTCCTGGTGATCAACCAGTCGCCTAGCAAACGTAAAGCTCTCTTAGAAGAGCGAGAGAGCACTAGCTTAGTAAAGGACGGCTTCGAAGCAGCTAGGCCTAGCGTAAACTCTGACGGCGGCGAACGAGGAGCAGCAGTTACAAAATGGTCCGGAAACAGATCCTTAAAAATCAGCATGATTTTTAAAAAGTCCATAGAGGGCTGGGCTTTAGGCTCCTCTCCGTCTGACAAAGTCCCCAAAGGAATATCAGTAGGAGGAGGATCAGCAACTTCCTCATCTGAAGGAACCTCGTCCGACAATAGCCGAGTCTCATGAAAAGGAGAGACCTGCCGCGGCGGCAATGCTTGACAGGAAATGTCAACAAGCAAAGGAGCAGCAGTAGCAGTAGAGGAAGCGACGTCACGCCGCTGCTGAAAGGACTGAAATCCTTGTGACTGACCAACCACCACAACTGAAGTTGATTGACGCTCGACATCACGTCGGAACTGCCTTGACTGCATAGACTGAGCAGCCAAAACAACCTTCGACTGCGGTGATTGACGCTCAACGTCAAGTCGAGGCAACTGAGCCGGTCGGCGAACGTCAGGTCGGGGCTGCGGCGGCAGCGGCTGAACGTCAACACGAGACTGCGGCAGCGGCTGAACGTCAACACGAGACTGCGGCAGCGGCTGAAAGTCAACACGAGACTGCAGCGAGGGAGGATCCATGTCACGTGACTGACGTGAAAAACTACTGACATCACGTTTCAAAGTACAAGAAACGTCAGCACTAACGTCAAACGGACGAGTAAATGCTCGTTTGGGCGGCTGACGGCCAGAGTCTCGTTCAGCGTAACGGCGACTCGAAAGCGAAGGATCATCGTGAACCTGTTCAACGTCATACTCCTCCATAAGGGAGGCAAGCTTAGTCTTCATGTCCTGCAGGACAACCCATTTAGGATCAACGGGAGTCGGAACAGGCCGAGACGACGGTAACGTCTGTGTTGGCAAAACATTGCCTTTACCGCAACCTTCGGACCCCGTGTTACGTTTGCGTTTAATAGGCGAACAGTCTTCCGACGACTGCAAAGGGTCAGAGCTGTCCCAATGGCTACAGCCAGGACACTGGACCTGTCCTGAAGGGACTGACTTTCGCTTCAAGGGTCTAGAAACCTTGCGCCAAGGTTTCTTTTGCGAAAAGTCTTCGGATGACAAGGAGAACAGTCTCACCCGTCTTATGGTAAGGGCGATCTTGACGAGAAACGTCCGATACCAAAGAGGGAACGTCTGTACGTTGGTTAAAGCCTCTCGTCCCCTTAAGTCCTACGACATTAAATCTCCCTGGTGCAGGGGAGCCTGAAAGAGGTCTCGGACTAGGGGAGCGACAAGCACGAACAGACGAACCCTCGGTCGCAACACTAAATACACTTTGCGCACTTATCACTTTATCACTACGATTTTCTGATTTACCACTCTGACACTTCAATAACTTCACATCTGACATGAGTTGGTTACGGTCCGATGCTAAGGACTCAACTTTTTCGCCTAAAGCTTGAATCGCAAGAAACATATCCCGCATGGACGGTTCATGAGTGCTAGTAGGGGGTTCAGGAACAACTACTACAGGGGAAGGATTAGGTTCAGGGGCATGGGAGGAGGAAAATTCCAACGACCTAGAGGAGCTTTTCCTCACCCTATCTCTCTCCAGCTTACGAGAATATTTATCATATTCAACCCAGTCGAATTCCGACAAGACCACGCACTCATCACACCGATCTCCTAATTGGCAGGATTTACCCCGGCAATTAGAACAAACGGTATGTGGGTCGAGAGAGGCCTTGGGAAGACGTTTGTTACAATCCCTAGCATTACACTTTCGAAATTTAGGTCCAGGGATAGGAGAAGGGTCAGCCATATTGAACAATCAGAGAAAATCCAAAACAAATCCAAAGTCATCAACAATAAACACTGGCCAAAAATGGGTTTCAAGAGTTTTAATTGAAGAAAAAACACCCGTCACAGCGAAAGCTCAAAAACAACCAAAATAAAGTACTTCACCAAAAAGGACGAAAACTCAAGGTCATCAGCGAGCGGAATCAACTTGTCGATAAGACCGACAGAGAAGAACTGGAGATGTTTACAAGTATATGTGGTATCTGGCCGATAGTCGGCGCTGGTGGTCACACCCGCAATCTTCATGGCGATCGCTCGCGAGTTTTTGGTTTCTGTCGAGCCGACCGAGACGTCAGCTATTATATATTCACCGGCTAAGTTTAATATTTAAAAAGGACTATTTGTTGACTTTGATAACTGGAAATTGTAGACATAGGCAACTATTAAGTTTGTAAGTTGAGGACGTTCTGTATTATTGTATCAGGTCTCAATCTTTGCATAAAAAGAAAGAAAAATTAAAGTTTTATAATAAAATGGCCCCACTCACCTCCACCTATGATTAAGAAAACACTTTCATTTTCAGGATCCCTTTTGGCCATCGTCTTAATGCGTTTGTCAGCAGTGAGAAGGGCCTTACTGGCTCGTACCTTGACATTACCATCTTCTTCTATGCTGACCTCATACTTTGGTAGGCTATCTAAGCCAGGGTAGTCCTCAATGTCACCTTGAAATGAAATCCATCATACATTAATAAAAAAGATTACTCGAATCAATGCATAGAGATTAATGCTAGTGAATGCTAGTGAATGAGGTTCTAAATGAGAATAGTTTTATAATTGAGAATAAAATTCTAAAATAATGTACATACATACATACATATACCAAGGCCCTTCCCCCAATTTTGGGGGGTAGCCGACATCAACAAATGAAACAAAAACAAAAAAGGGGACCTCTGCTCTCTACATTCCTCCCAGCCTAACAAGGGACTCAACCGAGTTCAGCTGGTACTGTAATTGTTAGCAAGGTTAGAATTAAGAGGTTCACCAAGAACACCATTTCTTCATGGATCCTGATCCTCCTCCAGTTCAAAGACCTTGTTGGACAAGTTGCAGATGGTTGAGGGCATTGGTTACCCGGGTTAAGTCTGGGATGAATGAATAGTATGACTGGCTCTTTTCTTTCCTTCGTCTTCCTCTCTCTTGTGGAACAGCCTCATGGGTCCTTCTGCAAGCTGGCTTCAACCTCTGCAGGTAATACCCATTTCCTATGTGTAACCTAGTTTATTTTATTATTCTTATATGATGTAGTAGTACAAAATTAACTTCTATTCACCTGTCACAGCATCAAAGCAAGCTCCATGCCATGGACAGCGAATACGCCCCTCGCACAGGACTCCTTTTTCTAAAGGGGCGCCGTAATGGGAACACTTGGAGCCAACAGCGGATAAAAATCCTTTTTGATTAACCAACAGGACTTTACCCCCTTCAATGTCAAAGGACTTCATTCTGAAAAATAGAAATACTGTATGACAAATTTTGAAGTAAGTTGTATTTTCCATACCCAAACAAACCAGAGCCCTTTACTATGAACATACAGTATTGTTCCAGCATAGCTGGAAACTAGCAATAAACTTTTTACGTGAGGTAAACAACCAGCCCCTAGTTATCTGCGCCAGAACAATATATTCATAGTGAAGAGCAAATAGTTTGGATTTGTGTAGAAAAAAACAGTATTGCATATATTAACTCAAAACAATCAAATACGACAAATTTGGAAATAATTTGTATTTTCCCCTAACTAATAGAGTACAAACCTGTAGTTATTTATATGGATGTTCTTTTGGCAAAGCTGGAAGGTAACCATTACACTTTTAATGCGAAGTGGCAACCCTACCTAACCACTGTAATGAGCAGGTAGGGGGTGGCTGGGGGGGTACCTACCTACCCACTACAGGGGTTAAGTAGGGTTTCCACCTCGCATTAGAAGTCTAACGACTACCTTCCAGCTTCGCCTAAAGAATATGCATATACAGTACTGTAAATAACATAAGGTTTGTTAGTGCAGGAACAAAAAGTAATTCAGTATTCAATCTCTCATAATTCATAATTCTAAAATAGTATAAACCTACAAATAGCCAAAGCCTTCAGGTGTTCTGGATATGCTGTACTCACCCTTCTTCTGGTAAATCATTTTGGTGACAGACTACTGCCTCCACCATATCATTCGCATTACTTGCAGAACTCATTCTTCTGTCTGTCAAAAGAAAGATAAACTACAGTATACTAAGGACCAAAGTCTTTTGGGAGTGTCAACATTTCATGTTAAATAATCTCAATAATATTGAATGACTGACTCACTGTCATATCATATGTCGTTACTTTGGAAAGTTGAACATCTGCACTGTGTAAAATGGTCAGGAAACAAAATGAGAAACAAAAACATCACAAGTAAGTATTATGAAGAATAAATTCTGAATCTTTTACTTGTCTATTGAAGGCTAAACAAATACCATACATTTGTTGCTCAGTCTGAAGAGTTACCAGTGTGTTAGGCCTACTGCTTATTACATATGTGACCTCCATTTTCAAACACCATTAAACGTAGAGGCAATCATAATTAGAGTAAACAAGAATGTACGCATCAGGTTGATAAAGTCACAAATTTTTAAAGTAATTTCTATTTCCCTAATTATAAAAACCTGAGGCCTTTACCTAGTAAAACATATAACAGCAAAGCTGGAACACTACAATTAAAATTAGAGTATAACGAGGTGTAATGATTGGCAGGCAGTTAGTTATCTGTCGATAGCAGGAATTGGTGCCCACGCCGGCTCACCGACAACTCACTTGGGTGGAAGCCTGGGACTTTCTCAGGGGCTGGTGATGGCAGGAAAGTTTGAGTGAAGGACTTAATAATCTAAAACTCTTTAGCCAATGAAAACTTGAGAACTTTTCCTGCTATAGCTCCCTGATGTTTCATGAATTGACTTCTTACTTATGTACATGATTTAAGTACTTAGTTTAACAATGATTACCACGTGTGTCAAAAGGTTAATGAAAATTGTACTACAGTACTGTAAAAGATTTCATAAGCAAAATGAAGACATATAATGGTAATATGATTCTCTATCCAAAAAGTAGGTCTTCTTTTTTCTATCTGAAGTTAATTACAAGGATTGGAACAAGAGGAATGAGTATGCCTTCAAACTTTAATTTACAATCTTAAGATGATGAAAGGCAAAGTGTATCATATTAGTGACTCCTTGCAGATCAAGACTCGGTGTGTACAGTTGCATTGGGATACATTCTTGTAAAATTTCACTGGTGCTATCTCAAGAGTCTGTAGGTCAGTTTATGGTGAAGTTAAGTTTAACACTGACTCCTCCTGGAGGAACCCGGGGCCCTAAGTAAGGTTACAGTAGGGAAAAGTGAGGTATTATTTCTAACTTGTGGCACTGTATGCCAAATTACAATGGTAGGTAGGGATTTCAGGGGAGACAACAGGCAGGCTTTATCTCAAGTAATAATAATAATAATAATCCCATGCTTGTACTCTGAGTTTAGTGACCAATGTAGATTATAGCCATGAATATTTTTTTCAGAATGCTTATCATGTGATTTAGGGTATAATTTTCAGAGAATTCCTGTAAATATAAATATTGTTTTTGGTCTTCCCCAACACAAAAGTTACAACTTCACCAGTGCATCGTTCAGTTATCAAGATGTTCTATGAATACAGAAATGTATCCTAGGTCTGTATAAGTAAGACATACGAGGGACAAAGCCCTATCCCAGAGAGTATTATCATTATTATTAGCTAAGCTACAATCCTAGTTAGAAAAGCAAGATGCTATAGGCCCAAAGGCTCCAACAGGGAAAAATAGCCCAGTGAGGAAGGGAAATAAAGAAATAAATAAACAATATAAGTACTGAAAAATTAAAATAAAATATTTTACAAACATTAACAACATTAAAACAGATATTTGATACATAACCTATAAAAGGACTTATGTAAGCCTGTTCAACATAAAAACAAGGGATCTTTTTTAGGTTACAGGGGACATCAAGATATCTGTTTGTTAGTGATGGCACGGGAATAAAATGTTATTTTCATTAGTAAAATAAATTTTTGAATATACTTACCCGATAATCATGTAGCTGTCAACTCCGTTGCCCGACAGAATTCTACGGAAGGGATACGCCAGCGATCGCTATACAAGAGGGGGGTGTACTCACAAGCGCCACCTGTGGCCAGGTACTGCAGTACTTCTTGTTGACACCACTTCAATTTTTCCTCGGTCCACTGGTTCTATGGGGAGGAAGGGTGGGTCAATTAAATCATGATTATCGGGTAAGTATATTCAAAAATTTATTTTACTAATGAAAATAAAATTTTTCAATATTAAACTTACCCGATAATCATGTAGCTGATTCACACCCAGGGAGGTGGGTGAAAACCAGTGTACATGTATATCAAGAAGCTAAGTATCCCGTATTTCATATTATCAGTTATTCAAAATAACAATGAAATTACAAGTACCTGGTAAGGAAGTCGACTTGAGCCATTACTCTGCCTTAAATAAGTTCGTCTTCCTTACTGAGCGCAGCGTTCCTCTTAGGAGGCTGAACAACTCTAAGGTGCTGAAGTATCAAGGGCTGCAACCCATACTAAAGGACCTCATCACAACCTTTAACCTCGGCGCTTCTCAAGAAAGAATTGACCACCCGCCAAATCAACAAGGATGTGGAAGGCTTCTTAGCCGACCGTACAACCCATAAAAAGTATTCAAGAGAAAGGTTAAAAGGTTATGGGATTATGGGAATGTAGTGGCTGAGCCCTCGCCTACTACTGCATTCGTTGCTACGAATGGTCCCAGGGTGTAGCAGTACTCGTAAAGAGACTGGACATCTTTGAGATAGAATGATGCGAACACTGACTTGCTTCTCCAATAGGTTGCATCCATAACACTCTGCAGAGAATGGCTCTGTTTGAAGGCCACTGAAGTAGCCACAGCTCCCACTTCATGTGTCCTTACCTTCAGCAAAGCAAGGTCTTCTTCCTTCAGATGAGAATGTGCTTTCCTAATCAGAAGCCTGAATAGTAAGAAACTGAGTTCTTAGAACTTGGAAAAGAAGGTTTCTTGATAGCACACCATAAGGCTTCTGATTGCCCTCGTAAAGGTTAAGACCTTTTTAGATAGTACCTAAGAGCTCTAACTGGGCAAAGTACTCTCTCCAGTTCATTCCCCACCAAGTTGGACAGGCTTGGGATCTCGAACGACTTAGGCCAAGGACGTGAAGGAAGTTCGTTTAGCAAAAACCGAGCTGCAAGGAACATGTAGCCGGTTCAGATGTGAAAACAATGATCCTGCTGAAGGCGTGGATCTCACTTACTCTTTTAGCTGTTGTCAAGCACACGAGGAAAAGAGTTTTTAATGTGAGGTCCTAAAAAGAGGCTGATTGGAGAGGTTCAAATCTTGATGACATAAGGAACCTTAGGACCACGTCTAGATTCCAGCCTGGAGTGGACAACCGACGTTCCTTTGAGGTCTCAAAAGACCTAGGGAGGTCCTGTAGATCTTTGTTGGTGGAAAGATCCAAGCCTCTGTGGCGGAAAACCGCTGCCAACATACTTCTGTAACCCTTGATCGTAGGAGCTGAAAGGGATCTTACTTTCCTTAGATATAACAGGAAGTCAGCAATCTGGGTTACAGTGGTACTGGTTGAGGAAACTGCATTGGTCTTGTACCAGCTACGGAAGACTTCCCCTTGAGACTGATAGATTCTGAGAGTGGATGTTCTCCTTGCTTTGGCAATCGCTCTGGCTGCCTCCTTCGAAAAGCCCCTAGCTCTTGAGAGTCTTTCGAAAGTCTGAAGGCAGTCAGACGAAGAGCGTGGAGGTTTGGGTGTACCTTCTTTACGTGAGGTAGACGTAGAAGGTTCACTCCTAGAGGAAGAGTCCTGGGAATGTCGACCAGCCATTGCAGTACCTCTAAGAACCATTCTCTCGCGGGCCAGAGCGGAGCCAACCAACGTCAGCCGTGTCCCTTTGCGAGAGGAGAACTTCTGAAGTACCCTGTTGACAATCTTGAACGGCGGGAATGCATACAGGTCGAGATGGAACCAATCCAGCAGAAAAGCATCCACGTGAACTGCTGCTGGGTCTGGAATCGGAGAACAATACAACAGGAGTCTCTAGGTTATCGAGGTAGCGAACAGATCTATGGTTGGCTGACCCCACAGGGCCCAAAGTCTGCTGCAAACATTCTTGTGAAGGGTCCACTCTGTGGGGATGACCTGACCCTTCCGGCTGAGGTGATCTGCCATGACATTCATACCGCCCTGAATGAACCTCGTTACCAGCGTGAGCTTTCGATCTTAGACCAGATGAGGAGGTCCCTTGCGATCTAGAACAACTTCACGAAAGAGTCCCTCCCTGCTTGAAGATGTAAGCCAGGGCTGTGGTGTTGTCAGAGTCCACCTCCACCACTTTGTTAAGCTGGAGGGACTTGAAGTTTATCAAGGCCAGAAGAACCGCCAACAACTCCTTGCAATTGATGTGAAGTGTCCTTTGCTCCTGATTCCATGTTCCCGAGCATTCCTGTCCGTCCAAAGTCGCACCCCAGCCCGTGTCTGATGCGTCCGAGAGGAGACGGCGGTCGGGTTTCTGAACAGCCAAAGGTAGACTTCCTTGAGAAGAAAGCTGTTCTTACACCACGCGAGAGAAGACCTCCTCTCTTCGGAAACAGGAACTGAGACCGTCTCTAGCGTCATGTCCTTTATCCAGTGAGCAGCTAGATGATACTGAAGGGGGGGAGGTGGAGTCTCCCTAACACGATGAACAGGGCCAGCGATGAAAGTGTCCCTGTTAGACTCATCCACTACCTGACTGAGCATCGGTTCCTTCTCAGCATGCTCTGGATGCATTCTAGGGCTTGGAAGATCCTTGGGGCCGACGGAAAAGCCCGAAAAGCTCGACTCTGAAGATCCATACCCAGGGAGACAATGGTCTGGGATGGGACGAGCTGAGACTCCTCAAAATTGACCAGGAGGCCCAGTTCCTTGGTCAGATCCATAGTCCATCTGAGAATCTCCAGACAGCGACGACTTGTGGGAGCTCTTAAAAGCCAGTCGTCTGACGGAGCCGGACACAAGATCATGGTACTGCTGCACAGTCTGTAAACTGTCAACCATGGGGAAGCGAGGAAGTACAGTGACAACCCGAAGCTGTCTAGACTGTCTGGGTCGTACAGACAACTCCTTATCGGGTTGCTGAGGTTGCCGCACTGCGTCACAACAAGTCACTTCTGCTGGTTGTTGAACGTCTTCCCAGTGACACACTGACTCCGTAAACAAAAAATCCTCTAACAAGGACTAAGCTTGGACTGCATGTCTTGCAACACAGCTCAAGGTCTATGGGAGCAGGTGTGGTAACAGACGGGGTTAGCGACTGAAGTGGAACCATTACCTTCCCTGGAGGCATGTTATGCTTAAATAAAAGTCCATAGGGGGCTACGCAGCTAAAGGCTCCTCTCCAAATGACAGAGTCCTCAAGGGAATATCAGAAGGAGGGAGAAAAGCACTTTCTCATCTACAGGGACCATATCCGAGAAAAGCTAAGTTCTCTCAGTGAGGGTTTCACTGGTGCAAAAGCAGCAGACTAGAAGGCAACGTTATGAAACTGCTTGACAGTCTAGTGAGTTGGCAACAACCAAAGATGTATGACTGAGAAGCATGCGGTAAGGTATGCAGAGCATGTTGTATGCAGAGCATGCTGTATGCAGAGCATGCTGTATGCAGAGCATGCTGTATGCAGAGCATGCTGTATGCAGAGCATGCTGTATGTAGAGCATGCTGTATGCAGAGCATGCTGTATGCAGAGCATGCTGTATGCAGAGCATGCGGTAAGGTATGCAGAGCATGTTGTATGCAGAGCATGCTGTATGCAGAGCATGCTGTATGTAGAGCATGCTGTAAGGTAAGCAGAGCGTGTTGCATGGCGTGTAACATTTCTCAGAAATTCCATGACCAGTGCTAGAGTGAGTAATATCGCATTACCGTCCATTGAAAGTGCACGTGCCGAGGGAATTGATTTAGACTGTTTTGTTGATGACTTTGATAGCCGGCATGATAATCGTAGAATTAAGCTACACTAAATGTACTATAATCTACTTCACCTCAGGAAAGGGAAACTCGCCCTGTTGGCAACACTGCATTACTTCATGCATGCTTGCATGGGGTTTAATATCATCATAATATTTACCTTACATTCATAACTCATGATTCATTTTTGTTTTGAAGATATTTTTGCCATATTTTGCGATTTTGTTAAAAATATATTGCAAGGAATACATATATATTTTTATATAAGTAATACAAATAACCTCCATTATCATAATGTTTGTGTAGGCATACATGTATATGATTACAAATGCAAGTTATGAAAGTAATGAGGTGTTATTATTGTCATTTGTAATTCCCAAGTTGAATGGGAAGAGGCTCAAGTTGAGGAGAAAGTGGCAGATGCATGCGTTGAGGTGGCTGACTCATAGCATGAGGTTGCTGCCTCAAGAGTTGCGCTTGCTGTAAGGGTTGCGGATGCGCAGTAGCAGGTTCCTGAGGAACGAGTTGAGGTTCCTGAGGTGTGAGCTGCGAGAGTTGAGGTAGCGGCTGCGCAGAACGCAGTTCTTGTCTCGCGAGTTGAGGTTCCTGAGGTGCTAGCCTAAGGAGTTGAGGCTCTTGCCTTGAGGAGGGTTGGGTTGTCGTACCTCAAGAGATTGTTGCCTCGCTGGTGGAACCGCAAGCGGAAGCGGAGGAAGTAAGGCATAAGATTCCTGCTCCCATTGCTGAGGTTGCCTTAAGGAAGGCGGAGGTTGCTGCACACCGCTGGTAACTGGCAACTCAGTACGCGGTAAGGTATCCTGAGGAACCTCAACATCGTACGCCTGGCAGACTGGACTGCGGTGAGGCGGAGCTCTCGCAGGAGGAGGTGTAACCTTCTCAGCCTGACACTCACGCATTAAGACCGCAAGCTGTGACTGCATGGACTGCAGCAAAGTCATCTTGGGGTCGGCAGACGCTAAGGTCTGCTGAGGCAAAGCCTTAACAGAAGATGAGGTCTGTTGCGGCATCACCTTACCTCTCTTAGGAGGTGTGCAGTCACCTGATGACTGCGGAGAGTCAGAGCTAACCCAATGACTGCATCCGGGTTGTTGAACTCTAGAGGTCTGGACTTTACGTTTAAGAGGTCTTGAGACCTGAGTCCAGCGTTATCTCCCCGAAATTTCTTCTGCAGACGAGTAAAATAAGGGCTCAATCGTCTGCGGGTGGGAGTGACGGTCTCTGTAAGACACGCCCGCAACCACCGAGGATACTTCTGTGCGCCGATCAAGGCCTGCCGAACCCTTTTGCCCTTCGACATTGCTTCTCCCCTGGGCTTGGGAGCTTGCAAGAGGTCCCGGACTGGGAGGACGACTGGCACGCAAGAAGTACCCTCACGCACAACACTGACACACTTTGGGCTAATCACTTATCACTTTTGAATTTCTGTTTGCACTTATTTCACTGAACTCGAAACTTTAAGTGGATTGTACCTGAAACACGCAATTCTATCCTTCTTTAAAAGTTAGTAATTGCGAAAACAGAATTACAATGTAACAGAAAAATCTAATGAAAGATAAATAATTCAGTGGCTGGAAAGAGACTAAACACTAGATCAAATAAACTACGTTTAAAATCTCTCGCCGCATAAAGCTTGAGAACAAGAATAAACTCTAGAAACGTTTACCTTCTTCCCCTAAAGAGACTAGGGAGAAGAGCAAAAACGATAACAACGTTACTCGCTTGAACGAAACGTTTATCCAGCTCTCTCTCCCTCCGTCTCTATCTCTCTCTCTTTCTCTCTCTTGACTTAGAACCTGAGAGAAGAGCCCAATCATATATACTCGTTAAAACGTATTATGTTAAAGGAAAAAAACTGAAAGATTTCCCAAATAAAAAGTTCCTTTATTAGAATTAAAACCATTAAGCTAAGAAAGAATGAACAAAACGTTATAAACGGTTTACTCTTACTGCAACGTGACACCGTGAAAATTCTCTCTCTATCGTAACGATAGAGCGCAAGTTGAACGTTCTGAACGTCAACAACTGCAGAGACAAAACAAAACGTTAGTTCAACTTTAAAACAGTACGAGACTATCAAAGAAATTCTTTCAAAAACATTAAAATAGCATAATATGTTAACAGGTAAAACCGAAATGACGGGCTCAATGTTAATTAACTTCGGTACAAGAAAAGACCGCCTACTATTAGGAAAGGTCGAATATAAACAAATATAAAAATTAATTTAATAATTTTATAAAAAAGGAAGTTAATCGAAGAGGCCTATAAATGGCGGAGAGATATAAAATAAATCTATAACTTTTGTGAGCAAAATTAAGAAAGAGAGTCTATACTCTCTTAGACACCAACACTTCCGTCTAAGGGAAGGGTCGGCCATTTAAAGGTGAAAGAGAGTTCATACTCTCTTCGTCACCATAATTAATCAAATTAATTCCAAAAGCTAGCTAAGCTAATAATAAAACTTCCTGAATAGCGAAAGCTGAAATCTTAGAGCAATACTTCACCAAAAACCGTGAACAAGACTCCAAAATTATAAGCGTATCCATGAACGTCTTGCCGGAAGCACGACAGAGGAAAAATTGAAGTGGTGTCAACAAGAAGTACTGCAGTACCTGGCCACAGGTGGCGCTTGTGAGTACACCCCCCTCTTGTATAGCGATCGCTGGCGTATCCCTTCCGTAGAATTCTGTCGGGCAACGGAGTTGACAGCTACATGATTATCGGGTAAGTTTAATATTGAAAATTAGGGCTTTATAGTACAGTTTAGTACCATATTATTCTATTTCAGCAACCATTACTGTATTAACGTAGTTACAGACTTTAATTAAAAATTCTTGTTTTGCTTCTACCATTTTCATCTTAACACCTGCCATGAGATGCTCCTCCATATAGTTCACAAAAATTCCTATAGGTAATGCTTCTGTCATAAGTTACTTGTCTGAACAGAATTTATGTCCTACCATTTTACAATCATATCTCTAGGTTACCATATGCGTTTACAGTACTGTATTGGGATATCAAATGTAACACTGTAATGCCCTTATTTCAGTTATCATGTGAATAATAATTGGTTAAGATATAAATGTGTTTGGTAAATTTAGTACGATAATAAGAAATGGAAGCCAAGTCTAACATTCAAAGAGATACAGGAATTGAAAGCTACAACTCACCCCTCTGTTAAGTGTGAACTGTATATCAATGGTTTGTATGCAGTTAATTGTACAATATTTTCAAATATTAGGACAGAAATGTGATTTATTTTGTTTCTGCTCTATCTCATTATCTTAACATAAAAAAACCCCAAAGACCAATTGAACCAAGTAAATGATTAGATGATTAAAATAACTTCAAAACACTCTCCCACATGAATGACGCACATTCTGCGACATGAACCGCTTGCCAGAGGCGACAATCTATGGAGATAATGATGTATTGCAAGCAAAACAAGACTGGTACACAGTCTGTCTTAGGAGGTCTTGAACGTCCTTAATGGCAATAAGTATCGCAAACCCACAGTATGTTTAGATAGGGTAGTCGAGACTTCATAATTCAGTAACTATGAGTTTCTCCCAGTTATTGTTATTAAAAAACAATTCAAAACACCATAAAATACACTAGGCATTAATCACATTTCTCCATAATGATTATTGGGTATTATTACAGTTTCATCCATTATGGGAAATCTATTATAATAATATATTTCCCGAGTAAAGCAAGTCTTTTGTAGTATTTCTGTAAAATATTATCTGTCGCAAATGCCTAGTTCTTTATATATCGATGATCAAACTCACGCTACTCATGTCTTCCTCCCAGATTTTTTCTAAGTCTGTTGTTATTGTTGACTGTGTCTTGTATTTGCTTAAATGAGCCCTGTAACCACTATAATCCGCTGACAAACTAGTCCACTATGAAGTCTTACACGTTTGGCCAATCACAGCGCCTGTCCACTATGACGTCATACATGTTTGGCCAATCACAGCGCGACAATACATTATCTTCCCAGGCATTTCATTTCGTTCTTAGACATGGAGACCATAGAAAGCACGTCATCTCATGTTGCACAATAAGTTGAAATTCCATCTTCTTGTCCTGACTGTTTCCTAACTTACAATGAATTTGTTGAAAAACTAGTGCATTTGTGCCAGAGACACAATTTAATTTTACAAAATAAAAATTGTCCTGCATGCCAAGGAACCTTCCCAACGGCTTCACGTTTTCCTCAAAGCAGCAGCACATCTTTATGAACCAACAGTTTACGGTAAGCTTCATTAATTTATAGAGTATATTATAATGGTGATAGTATAACGATGTATACAGCAGTACCATCACTTTGGATTTGGTTTGATGGATGTGTTAGGTAGTGGCTGTAAGGGGGGGGGGGGGGTCGCAGGGGCTAAGCCTAGGTAGGGGTACAGGGCCCTAGGTTAGGTGGTTGTATTAGGTTCGGTAGTGTCCCGAAAATCACTGTGGCCATAAGGGGGGGTCGCAGGGGGGGGGGGGGGCGGAGCCCCCCCGGTAGGCCTAGGTAGGGATACAGGGCCCCTATGCTAGGTTAGGTGGGTTTTCTTCGGTTCAGTAGTGCCCTGAAAATCACTGTGGCCTTAAGGGGGGGTCGCAAGGGGGGCGGATCCCCCCCCCGGTAGGGCTAGATAGGGGTATAGGGGGAGGGGTGGTGGAAGGATAAGTATTCATTTATTGCAAATATCATTTGACGCCCCCCCCACCCAAAACCCCGGTTCCCACCTGGTGTCCCCCATAATTGTTGGGATGAAGTAGGGTCTTTCTGCAATCTGGAACAACTTGTTGTTTTAACTCCAATTACATAGTAAAATGTTATTTTCATTAGTAAAATAAATTTTTGAATATACTTACCCGATAATCATGTAGCTGTCAACTCCGTTGCCCGACAGAATTCTACGGAAGGGATACGCCAGCGATCGCTATACAAGAGGGGGGTGTACTCACAAGCGCCACCTGTGGCCAGGTACTGCAGTACTTCTTGTTGACACCACTTCAATTTTTCCTCGGTCCACTGGTTCTATGGGGAGGAAGGGTGGGTCAATTAAATCATGATTATCGGGTAAGTATATTCAAAAATTTATTTTACTAATGAAAATAACATTTTTCAATATTAAACTTACCCGATAATCATGTAGCTGATTCACACCCAGGGAGGTGGGTGAAAACCAGTGTACATGTATATCAAGAAGCTAAGTATCCCGTATTTCATATTATCAGTTATTCAAAATAACAATGAAATTACAAGTACCTGGTAAGGAAGTCGACTTGAGCCATTACTCTGCCTTAAATAAGTTCGTCTTCCTTACTGAGCGCAGCGTTCCTCTTAGGAGGCTGAACAACTCTAAGGTGCTGAAGTATCAAGGGCTGCAACCCATACTAAAGGACCTCATCACAACCTTTAACCTCGGCGCTTCTCAAGAAAGAATTGACCACCCGCCAAATCAACAAGGATGTGGAAGGCTTCTTAGCCGACCGTACAACCCATAAAAAGTATTCAAGAGAAAGGTTAAAAGGTTATGGGATTATGGGAATGTAGTGGCTGAGCCCTCGCCTACTACTGCATTCGTTGCTACGAATGGTCCCAGGGTGTAGCAGTACTCGTAAAGAGACTGGACATCTTTGAGATAGAATGATGCGAACACTGACTTGCTTCTCCAATAGGTTGCATCCATAACACTCTGCAGAGAATGGCTCTGTTTGAAGGCCACTGAAGTAGCCACAGCTCCCACTTCATGTGTCCTTACCTTCAGCAAAGCAAGGTCTTCTTCCTTCAGATGAGAATGTGCTTTCCTAATCAGAAGCCTGAATAGTAAGAAACTGAGTTCTTAGAACTTGGAAAAGAAGGTTTCTTGATAGCACACCATAAGGCTTCTGATTGTCCTCGTAAAGGTTAAGACCTTTTTAGATAGTACCTAAGAGCTCTAACTGGGCAAAGTACTCTCTCCAGTTCATTCCCCACCAAGTTGGACAGGCTTGGGATCTCGAACGACTTAGGCCAAGGACGTGAAGGAAGTTCGTTTAGCAAAAACCGAGCTGCAAGGAACATGTAGCCGTTTCAGATGTGAAAACAATGATCCTGCTGAAGGCGTGGATCTCACTTACTCTTTTAGCTGTTGTCAAGCACACGAGGAAAAGAGTTTTTAATGTGAGGTCCTAAAAAGAGGCTGATTGGAGAGGTTCAAATCTTGATGACATAAGGAACCTTAGGACCACGTCTAGATTCCAGCCTGGAGTGGACAACCGACGTTCCTTTGAGGTCTCAAAAGACCTAGGGAGGTCCTGTAGATCTTTGTTGGTGGAAAGATCCAAGCCTCTGTGGCGGAAAACCGCTGCCAACATACTTCTGTAACCCTTGATCGTAGGAGCTGAAAGGGATCTTACTTTCCTTAGATATAACAGGAAGTCAGCAATCTGGGTTACAGTGGTACTGGTTGAGGAAACTGCATTGGTCTTGTACCAGCTACGGAAGACTTCCCCTTGAGACTGATAGATTCTGAGAGTGGATGTTCTCCTTGCTTTGGCAATCGCTCTGGCTGCCTCCTTCGAAAAGCCCCTAGCTCTTGAGAGTCTTTCGAAAGTCTGAAGGCAGTCAGACGAAGAGCGTGGAGGTTTGGGTGTACCTTCTTTACGTGAGGTAGACGTAGAAGGTTCACTCCTAGAGGAAGAGTCCTGGGAATGTCGACCAGCCATTGCAGTACCTCTAAGAACCATTCTCTCGCGGGCCAGAGCGGAGCCAACCAACGTCAGCCGTGTCCCTTTGCGAGAGGAGAACTTCTGAAGTACCCTGTTGACAATCTTGAACGGCGGGAATGCATACAGGTCGAGATGGAACCAATCCAGCAGAAAAGCATCCACGTGAACTGCTGCTGGGTCTGGAATCGGAGAACAATACAACAGGAGTCTCTAGGTTATCGAGGTAGCGAACAGATCTATGGTTGGCTGACCCCACAGGGCCCAAAGTCTGCTGCAAACATTCTTGTGAAGGGTCCACTCTGTGGGGATGACCTGACCCTTCCGGCTGAGGTGATCTGCCATGACATTCATACCGCCCTGAATGAACCTCGTTACCAGCGTGAGCTTTCGATCTTAGATCAGATGAGGAGGTCCCTTGCGATCTAGAACAACTTCACGAAAGAGTCCCTCCCTGCTTGAAGATGTAAGCCAGGGCTGTGGTGTTGTCAGAGTCCACCTCCACCACTTTGTTAAGCTGGAGGGACTTGAAGTTTATCAAGGCCAGAAGAACCGCCAACAACTCCTTGCAATTGATGTGAAGTGTCCTTTGCTCCTGATTCCATGTTCCCGAGCATTCCTGTCCGTCCAAAGTCGCACCCCAGCCCGTGTCTGATGCGTCCGAGAGGAGACGGCGGTCGGGTTTCTGAACAGCCAAAGGTAGACTTCCTTGAGAAGAAAGCTGTTCTTACACCACGCGAGAGAAGACCTCCTCTCTTCGGAAACAGGAACTGAGACCGTCTCTAGCGTCATGTCCTTTATCCAGTGAGCAGCTAGATGATACTGAAGGGGGGGAGGTGGAGTCTCCCTAACACGATGAACAGGGCCAGCGATGAAAGTGTCCCTGTTAGACTCATCCACTACCTGACTGAGCATCGGTTCCTTCTCAGCATGCTCTGGATGCATTCTAGGGCTTGGAAGA
The DNA here is from genome assembly GCF_036898095.1 of Palaemon carinicauda. Lineage (NCBI taxonomy): Eukaryota > Metazoa > Arthropoda > Malacostraca > Decapoda > Palaemonidae > Palaemon > Palaemon carinicauda. The sequence goes on along the minus strand of NC_090743.1, from coordinate 119,556,784 downwards.
TCCTTGGGGCCGACGGAAAAGCCCGAAAAGCTCGACTCTGAAGATCCATACCCAGGGAGACAATGGTCTGGGATGGGACGAGCTGAGACTCCTCAAAATTGACCAGGAGGCCCAGTTCCTTGGTCAGATCCATAGTCCATCTGAGAATCTCCAGACAGCGACGACTTGAGGGAGCTCTTAAAAGCCAGTCGTCTGACGGAGCCGGACACAAGATCATGGTACTGCTGCACAGTCTGTGAACTGTCAACCATGGGGAAGCGAGGAAGTACAGTGACAACCCGAAGCTGTCTAGACTGTCTGGGTCGTACAGACAACTCCTTATCGGGTTGCTGAGGTTGCCGCACTGCGTCACAACAAGTCACTTCTGCTGGTTGTTGAACGTCTTCCCAGTGACACACTGACTCCGTAAACAAAAAATCCTCTAACAAGGACTAAGCTTGAACTGCATGTCTTGCAACACAGCTCAAGGTCTATGGGAGCAGGTGTGGTAACAGACGGGGTTAGCGACTGAAGTGGAACCATTACCTTCCCTGGAAGCATGTTATGCTTAAATAAAAGTCCATATTATTATTATTATTATTATTACTATCCAAGCTACAACCCTAATTGGAAAAGCAAGATGCTATAAGCCCAGGGGCTCCAATAGGGAAAAATAGCCCAGTAAGGAAAGGAAATAAGGAAATAAATAACTGAAGAGAACAAATTAACAATAAATCATTCTAAAAAAAGTAATGTCAAAAGAGATATATCATATGTAAACTATTAACAACGTCAACAACAAATATGTCATATATAAACTATAAAAAGACTCATGTCCGCCTGGTCAACAAAAAAGCATTTGCTCCAACTTTGAACTTTTGAAGTTCTACTGATTCAACAACCCGATTAGGAAGATCATTCCACAACTTGGTAACAGCTGGAATAAAACTTCTAGAGTACTGCGTAGTATTGAGTCTTATGATGGAGAAGGCCTGGCTATTAGAATTAACTGCCTGTCTAGTATTACGAACAGGATAGAATTGTCCAGGGAGATCTGAATGTAAAGGATGGTCAGAGTTATGAAAAATCTTATGCAACATGCATAATGAACTAATTGATCGACGGTGCCAGAGATTAATATCTAGATCAGGAATAAGAAATTTAATAGACCGTAAGTTTCTGTCCAACAAATTAAGATGAGAATCAGCAGCTGAAGACCAGACAGGAGAACAATACTCAAAACAAGGTAGAATAAAAGAATTAAAACACTTCTTCAGAATAGATTGATCACCGAATATCTTAAAAGACTTTCTCAATAAGCCAATTTTTTGTGCAATTGAAGAAGACACAGACCTTATATGTTTCTCAAAAGTAAATTTGCTGTCAAGAATCACGCCTAAAATTTTGAAAGAGTCATACAAATTTAAAGAAACATTATCAATACTGAGATCCGGATGTTGAGGAGCCACCGTCCTTGACCTACTTACAATCATACTTTGAGTTTTGTTAGGATTCAACTTCATACCCCATAATTTGCACCATGCACTAATTTTAGCTAAATCTCTATTAAGGGATTCACCAACCCCAGATCTACATTCAGGGGATGGAATTGATGCAAAGAGAGTAGCATCATCTGCATATGCAACAAGCTTATTTTCTAGGCCAAACCACATGTCATGTGTATATAGTATGAAAAGTAATGGGCCAAGAACACTACCCTGTGGAACACCGGATATTACATTCCTATACTCACTATGGTGCCCATCAACAACAACTCTTTGAGATCTACTACTTAAAAAATCAATAATAATGCTAAGAAACGACCCACCCACTCCCACCTGTTTCAGTTTGAAAACAAGGGCCTCATGATTAACACGGTCAAAGGCAGCACTAAAATCAAGGCCAATCATACGAACTTCCCGACCACAATCAAGGGATTTCTGTACTGCATTGGAGATTGTAAGAAGGGCATCACATGCTCCAAGGCCTTTCCGAAAACCAAATTGCAAACTAGGGAATAGATGATTACCTTCAGCAAACCTATTAAGACGTTTTGCCAGAAGACGTTCAAAAACTTTAGATAATATGGGAGTTATGGAAATTGGGCGGTAATCAGTGGGACTTGAGCTACCACAAACACATTTACATAGAGGAGTAACATTACCAATTCTCCAACAAGTGCTAAAAGCTCCTCTTCTTGCTAACTTGCGTAAAATAACAGATAACTTTGGAGCTAAAAAATCTGCTGTCTTTATAAAAAACAAAGGAAAAATACCATTAGGGTCTACACCTCCATAAGCATCAAGGTCCATCAACAGAGCTTTAATCTCACGAGATCGAAAAGCTAAACTAGTTAGTTTAGCCTCAGGAAAACAGGAATGAGGAAGTTCAAGTTTTTCATTACTCTGTTTACTGTCAAAAACATCAGCCAAAAGGGTTGCCTTTTCCTTTGGACAGTGAGTGACTGAGCCATCTGGTTTAAGTAAAGGAGGAACTGTTGCATCTACACCAAAGAGTGCAGATTTAAGGGTAGACCACCATTTATGTTCCTGAGTTGTACCAGAGAGGGTTTCTTTTATGATTAAATTGTACTCCTTTTCAGTTGAGGCATAAACTCTCTGAGCAAAAGCTCGAAGCTGAGTATAGTTGTTCCAGGTTAAATCTGATCTGTTACCCTTCCAAAGGTGATAGGCCTCCTGCTTCTCCAAATAAGCACGTCTACAATCATCATTGAACCACGGTTTGTCCTTCATTCGGTACCTTAGCACACGAGAAGGGATACGCCTATCAATTATGTTGACTAGATTCTCATTCAAAGGGACAACAGGATCTACACTATTATATAATTGTGACCAATTCAAGCACAAAAGATCATGCAAAATCCCATTCCAGTCTGCTTGGGATTTCATATAAATTTTACAAGAATATGATATATCAGGGACAGGCTGCTCAGTCTTCACTAATAATGAAATCAAGGCATGATCAGAAGTCCCGACTGGAGAACCAACCTTACTAGTTATAACGCCAGGGGAGTCAGTGTATACGAGGTCCAAGCAATTACCAGACCTGTGAGTAGCTTCATTTATGATTTGCTCACAGCCTGATTCCGAGGCAAAGTCTAAAGCTCTTAAGCCATGGCGATCGGTAGGAGAGATAGAACTCAACCACTCCCTATGGTGAGCATTAAAATCACCAACAAAGACAAACGAAGCCTTTCTATCATCTTCTTGTATCTTAGCCATAATAGTAAGAAGACAATCGAAGATAGAATCATCCATGTCTGGATTCCGGTAGATTGAACACAAATAAAAGTTGTTATGCCTGCCACAAACTTTTATTACCTGAATCTCATGACATCCACATTGATAGCAGGACTTATGAGAAGCAGGGTACTCGGTCCTAATATACACCGCCATTCCCCTGGCCCTAGGAATGGAATCACGTTTCAGCATTATTGGCTTCTTAAAACCAGTTATAAGGAGCTCAGATGAGTGCCTCATATTAGAAACCAAAGTTTCTGAGCACAAAAGAATATCATACTGTCTGGACGCAACTGTAAGGTCTCGGATATTTGCATGAAGACCACGAATATTGCAATACAGAAGACGACATTGACGAAATCTAGGACGTACTGGTCCCGGATTTCGCTCAATGTCTCCAGACAGCATAAGAATTGATAGAAATAAAAAAGAGACATCATACTTAAAAACTAGATTAACAAGAATTAAAACAAAAACAATATGTACAGAATAATAATAAAAGTGATTGATGATATCCATAGACTATAGTAAAAAGTCGGAAAAACTGGTCAACATGGAGGAGCCGATACACCATGCAAGGCTAAATACCCTCCAGGATAGCCACTTCAACTGAAGGGAGGACAGTAAGGATGGTTTTGAGAAGAAAAAATCAGAAAAAGGAAAAGACAACCTCTTGATAAACCACCAGGCATCCATGGCCCTTCTATTAAGCCTGCCCAACACACCATTTCAAAAAAACAAGAGGAAGAAAAAAAAAATAAGATAGAATAGTGTGCCCGAGTGTACCCTCAAGCAAGAGAACTCTAACCCAAGACAGTGGAAGACCATGGTACAGAGGCTATGGCACTACCCAAGACTAGAGGACAATGGTTTAATTTTGGAGTGTCCTTCTCCTAGAAGAGCTGCTTACCATAGCTAAAGAGTCTCTTCTACCCTTACCAAGAGGAAAGTACACTGAACAAATTGCAGTGCAGTAATTAACCCCTTGGTGAAGAAGTGTTAAGTATCTCATTGTTGTCAGATGTATGAGGAAAGACGAGAATATGTAAAGAATAGGCCAGACTATTCCGTGTAAGTGTAGGCAAAGAAAAAATAAGCCGTGACTAGAGAGAGGGGTCCAGTGCAATACTGTCTGGCCAGTCAAAGGATCCAATACCTCTCTACGCAGCTAAAGGCTCCTCTCCAAATGACAGAGTCCTCAAGGGAATATCAGAAGGAGGGAGAAAAGCACTTTCTCATCTACAGGGACCATATCCGAGAAAAGCTAAGTTCTCTCAGTGAGGGTTTCACTGGTGCAAAAGCAGCAGACTAGAAGGCAACGTTATGAAACTGCTTGACAGTCTAGTGAGTTGGCAACAACCAAAGAAGTGACTGAGAAGCATGCGGTAAGGTATGCAGAGCATGTTGTATGCAGAGCATGCTGTATGTAGAGCATGCTGTAAGGTAAGCAGAGCGTGTTGCATGGCGTGTAACATTTCTCAGAAATTCCATGACCAGTGCTAGAGTGAGTAATATCGCATTACTGTCCATGAAAGTGCACGTGCCGAGGGAATTGATTTAGACTGTTTTGTTGATGAATTTGATAGCCGGCATGATAATCGTAGAATTAAGCTGCACTAAATGTACTATAATCTACTTCACCTCAGGAAAGGGAAACTCGCCCTGTTGGCAACACTGCATTACTTCATGCATGCTTGCATGGGGTTTTAATATCAACATAATATTTACCTTACATTCATAACTCATGATTCATTTTTGTTTTGAAGATATTTTTGCCATATTTTGCGATTTTGTTAAAAATATATTGCAAGGAATACATATATATTTTTATATTAAGTAATACAAATAACCTCCATTATCATAATGTTTGTGTAGGCATACATGTATATGATTACAAATGCAAGTTATGAAAGTAATGAGGTGTTATTAATGTCATTTGTTATTTCCAAGTTGAATGGAAAGAGGCTCAAGTTGAGGAGAAAGTGGCAGATGCATGCGTTGAGGTGGCTGACTCATAGCATGAGGTTGCTGCCTCAAGAGTTGCGCTTGCTGTAAGGGTTGCGGATGCGCAGTAGCAGGTTCCTGAGGAACGAGTTGAGGTTCCTGAGGTGTGAGCTGCGAGAGTTGAGGTAGCGGCTGCGCAGAACGCAGTTCTTGTCTCGCGAGTTGAGGTTCCTGAGGTGCTAGCCTAAGGAGTTGTGGTCGCTGCAGCGAGTGCTGAGGTGGCTGCCTCATTGATGGAAGAGGTTGTCGTACCTCAAGAGATTGTTGCCTCGCTGGTGGAACCGCAAGCGGAAGCGGAGGAAGTAAGGCATAAGATTCCTGCTCCCATTGCTGAGGTTGCCTTAAGGAAGGCGGAGGTTGCTGCACACCGCTGGTAACTGGCAACTCAGTACGCGGTAAGGTATCCTGAGGAACCTCAACATCGTACGCCTGGCAGACTGGACTGCGGTGAGGCGGAGCTCTCGCAGGAGGAGGTGTAACCTTCTCAGCCTGAAACTCACGCATTAAGACCGCAACCTGCGACTGCATGGACTGCAGCAAAGTCATCTTGGGATCAACAGACGATAAGGTCTGTTGAGGCAAAGCCTTAACAGAAGATGAGGTCTGTTGAGGCATCGCCTTACCTCTCTTAGGAGGTGTGCAGTCACCTGATGACTGCGGAGAGTCAGAGCTAACTCAATGACTGCATCCGGTTGTTGAACTCTAGAGGTCTGGACTTTACGTTTAAGAGGTCTTGAGACCTGAGTCCAGCGTTTTCTCCCCGAAATTTCTTCTGCAGACGAGCAAAATAAGGGCTCAATCGTCTGCGGGTGGGAGTGACGGTCTCTGTAAGACACGCCCGCAACCACCGAGGATACTTCTGTGCGCCGATCAAGGCCTGCCGAACCCTTTTGCCCTTCGACATTGCTTCTCCCCTGGGCTTGGGAGCTTGCAAGAGGTCCCGGACTGGGAGGACGACTGGCACGCACAGAAATACCCTCACGCACAACACTGACACACTTTGCGCTAATCACTTATCACTTTTGATTTTCTGTTTGCACTTATTTCACTGAACTCGAAACTTTAAGTGGTTTGTACCTGAAACACGCAATTCTATCCTTCCTTAAAAGTTAGTAATTGCGAAAACAGAATTACAATGTAACAGAAAAATCTAATGAAAGATAAATAATTCAGTGGCTGGAAAGAGACTAAACACTAGAACAAATAAACTACGTTTAAAATCTCTCACCGCATAAAGCTTGAGAACAAGAATAAAACTCTAGAAACGTTTACCTTCTTCCCCTAAAGAGACTAGGGAGAAGAGCAAAAACGATAACGTTACTCGCTTGAACGAAACGTTTATCCAGCTCTCTCTCCCCCCGTCTCTATCTCTCTCTCTCTCTCTTGACTTAGAACCTGAGAGAAGAGCCCAATCATATATATCGTTAAAACATATTATTGTTAAAGGAAAAAAACTGAAATATTTCCCAAATAAAAAGTTCCTTTATTAGAATTAAAACCATTAAGCTAAGAAAGAATGAACAAAACGTTAGAAACGGTTACTCTTACTGCAACGTGACACCGTGAAAATTCTCTCTCTATCGTAACGATAGAGCGCAAGTTGAACGTTCTGAACGTCAACAACTGCAGAGACAAAACAAAACGTTAGTTCAACTTTGAAAACAGTACGAGACTATCAAAGAAATTCTTTCAAAAACATTAAAACAGCATAATATGTTAACAGGTAAAACCGAAATGACGGGCTCAATGTTAATTAACTTCGGTACCAAGAAAAGACCGCCTACTATTAGGAAAGGTCGAATATAAACAAATATAAAAATTAATTTTAATAAGTTTATAATAAAAGGAAGTTAATCGAAAAGGCCTATAAAAGGCGGAGAGATATAAAATAAATCTATAACTTTTGTTAAGCAAAATTAAGAAAGAGAGTCTATACTCTCTTAGACACCAACACTTCCGTCTAAGGGAAGGGTCGGCCATTTAAAAGTGAAAGAGAGTTCATACTCTCTTCGTCACCATAATTAATCAAATTAATTCCAAAAGCTAGCTAAGCTAATGATAAAATTTCCTGAATAGCGAAAGCTGAAATCTTAGAGCAATACTTCACCAAAAACCGTGAACAAGACTCCAAAATTATAAGCGTATCCATGAACGTCTTGCCGGAAGCACGACAGAGGAAAAATTGAAGTGGTGTCAACAAGAAGTACTGCAGTACCTGGCCACAGGTGGCGCTTGTGAGTACACCCCCCTCTTGTATAGCGATCGCTGGCGTATCCCTTCCGTAGAATTCTGTCGGGCAACGGAGTTGACAGCTACATGATTATCGGCTACATGATTATCGGGTAAGTTTAATATTGAAAATTACCGATTATTGTACTATTCTACAGCGAAACCAAGATGGGCCCGAAAAAAAAAAACCTGTAACTTGTCATTAAACATGTTATTTTTATTAATAAAATAAATTTTTGAATATACTTACCCGATAATCATGTAGCTGTCAACTCCGTTGCCCGACAGAATTCTATGGAGGGATACGCCAGCTATCACAATACTAGAAGGGGGTGTATTTACCAGCGCCACCTGTGGCCAGGTACTCAAGTACTTCTTGTTGACACCTCCTCAATTATTCCTCGGTCCACTGGTTCTCTATGGGGAGGAAGGGAGGGTCGATTAAATCATGATTATCGGGTAAGTATATTCAAAAATTTATTTTATTAATAAAAATAACATTTTTCAATATTAAACTTACCCGATAATCATGTAGCTGATTCACACCCAGGGGGGTGGGTGAAAACCAGTGTACAAGATTAAAGGATAGCTAAGTATCCCATATTTCATATAATCAGTTATCCACAATAACAATGAAATAATAAGTACCTGGTAAGGAAGTCGACTTGAACCGTTACTCTGCCTTTAATAAGATCGTCTTCCTTACAGAGCGCAGCGTTCCTCTTGGGAGGCTGAATCAACTCAAAGGTGCTAAAGTATACAGGGCTGCAACCCATACTAAAGGACCTCATCACAACCTTTAACCTTGGCGCTTCTCAAGAAAGAATTGACCACCCGCCAAATCAACAAGGATGTGGAAGGCTTCTTAGCCGACCGTACAACCCATAAAAAGTATTCAAGAGAAAGGTTAAAAAGTTATGGGATTATGGGAATGTAGTGGCTGAGCCCTCGCCTACTACTGCATTCGTTGCTACGAATAGACCCAGGGTGTAGCAGTACTCGTAAAGAGACTGGACATCTTTGAGATAGAATGATGCGAACACTGACTTGTTTCTCCAATAGGTTGCATCCATAACACTCTGCAGAGAACGGTTCTGTTTGAAGGCCACTGAAGTAGCCACAGCTCTCACTTCATGTGTCCTTACCTTCAGCAAAGCAAGGTCTTCTTCCTTCAGATGAGAATTTGCTTCTCTAATCAGAAGCCTGATGTAGTAAGAAACTGAGTTCTTAGACATTGGTAGAGAAGGCTTCTTGATAGCACACCATAAGGCTTCTGATTGTCCTCGTAATGGTTTTGACCTTTAGATAGTACTTAAGAGCTCTAACTGGGCAAAGTACTCTCTCCAGTTCGTTCCCCACCATGTTGGACAGGCTTGGGATCTCGAACGACTTAGGCCAAGGACGGGAAGGAAGCTCGTTTTTAGCCAAAAAACCGAGCTGTAAGGAACATGTAGCCGTTTCAGATGTGAAACCTATGTTCCTGCTGAAGGCGTGGATCTCACTTACTCTTTTACCTGTTGCTAAGCACACGAGGAAAAGAGTTTTTTAATGTGAGGTCCTTAAAAGAGGCTGATTGGAGCGGTTCAAATCCTGATGACATTAGGAACCTTAGGACCACGTCTAGATTCCAGCCTGGAGTGGACAACCGACGTTCCTTTGAGGTCTCAAAAGACCTAAGGAGGTCCTGTAGATCTTTGTTGGAGGAAAGATCCAAGCCTCTGTGGCGGAAAACCGCTGCCAACAAACTTCTGTAACCCTTGATCGTAGGAGCTGATAGGGAGCTTACGTTCCTTAGATGTAACAGGAAGTCAGCAATCTGGGTTACATTGGTACTGGTTGAGGAAAACTGCATTGGCCTTGCACCAGCTTCGGAAGACTTCCCATAAAGACTGATAGACTCTGAGAGTGGATGTCGTCCTTGCTCTGGCAATCGCTCTGGCTGCCTCCTTCGAAAAGCCTCTAGCTCTTGAGAGTCTTTCGATAGTCTGAAGGCAGTCAGACGAAGAGCGTGGAGGTTGGGAGTACCTTCTTTACGTGAGGTTGACGCAGAAGGTCCCCTCTAGGAGGAAGAGTCCTGGGAACGTCGACCAGCCATTGCAGTACCTCAGTGAAACATTCTCTCGCGGGCCAGAGGGGAGCAACCAACGTCAGCCGTGTCCCTTTGTGAGAGGCGAACTTCTGAAGTACCCTGTTGACAATCTTGAACGGCGGGAATGCATACAGGTTGAGATGGGACCAATCCAGCAGAAAGGCATCCACGCGAACTGCTGCTGGGTCTGGAATCGGAGAACAATACAAGAGGAGCCTCTTGGTCATCGAGGTAGCGAATAGATCTATGGTTGGCTGATCCCACAGGGCCCAAAGTCTGCTGCAAACATTCTTGTGAAGGGTCCACTCTGTGGGGAAGACCTGACCCTTCCGGCTGAGGCGATCTGCCATGACATTCCTATCGCCCTGAATGAGCCTCGTTACCAGCGTGAGCTTTCGATCTTTTGACCAAATGAGGAGGTCCCTTGCGATCTCGAACAACTTCCTCGAATGAGTCCCTCCCTGCTTGGAGATGTAAGCCAAGGCTGTGGTGTAGTCGGAGTTCACCTCCACCACCTTGTTAAGCTGGAGGGACTTGAAGTTTATCAAGGCCAAATGAACTGCCAACAACTCCTTGCAATAGATGTGAAGTGTCCTTTGCTCCTGATTCCATGTTCCCGAGCATTCCTGTCCGTCCAGTGTCGCACCCCAGCCCGTGTCCGATGCGTCCGAGAAGAGACGGTGGTCGGAGGACTGAACAGCCAATGGTAGACCTTCCTTGAGAAGAATGCTGTTCTTCCACCACGTTAGAGTAGACCTCATCTCTTCGGAAACAGGAACTGAGCCCGTCTCTAGCGTCATGTCCTTTATCCAGTGAGCAGCTAGATGATACTGAAGGGGGCGGAGGTGGAGTCTCCCTAACTCGATGAACAGGGCCAGCGATGAAAGTGTCCCTGTTAGACTCATCCACTGCCTGACTAAGCATCGGTTCCTTCTCAGCATGCTCTGGATGCATTCTAGGGCTTGGAAGATCCTTGGGGCCGACGGACAAGTCCGAAAAGCTCGACTCTGAAGATCCATACCCAAGGAGACAATGGTCTGGGATGGAACGAGCTGAGACTCCTCAAAATTGACCAGGAGGCCCAGTTCCTTGGTCAGATCCATAGTCCATTTGAAAATCTCCAGACAGCGACGACTTGAGGGAGCTCTTAAAAGCCAGTCGTCTGACGGAGCCGGACACAAGATCATGATACTGCTGCACAGTCTGTAAACTGTCAATCATGGGCAAGCGAGGAAGTACAGTGACAACCCGAATCTGTCTAGACTGTCTGGGTCGTACAGACAACTCCTTAACGGGTTGCTGAGGTTGCCCACTGCGTCACAACAAGTCCCTTCTGTTGGTTGTTGAACGTCTTCCCCGTGACACATTGACTCCGTAAACAAAAAATCCTCTAACAAGGACTAAGCTTGGACTGCATGTCATGCAACACAGCTCAAGGTCTATGGGAGCAGGTGTGGTAACAGACGGGATTAGCGGCTGAAGTGTAACCATTACCTTCCCTGTAAGCATGTTATGCTTAAATAAAAGTCCATAAGAGGTTATGCAGCTAAAGGCTCCCTCCAAATGACAGAGTCCTCAAGGGAATATCAGAAGGAGGGAGAAAAGAACTTTCTCATCTACAGGGACCTTATCCTAGAAAAGCTAAGTTCTCTGAGTGAGGGTTCACTGGTGCAAAGCAGCAGACTAGAAGGCAACGTTATGAAACTGCTTGACAGTCTAGTGAGTTGGCAACAACCCAAGATGTGTTGAGAAGCATGCGGTAAGGTATGCAGAGCATGATGTATGCAGAGTATGCTGTATGCAGAGCATGCTGAATGCAGAGCATGCTGTATGCAGAGCATGTTGTATGCAGAGCATGCTGAATGCAGAGTATGCTGAATGCTGAGCATGTAGGAAGTAGAGCCTGCTGTAAGCAGAGCCTGCTGAAAGGAAAGCAGAGCGTGTGCATGGCGATTAACATTTCTCAGAAATTCCATGACCAGTGCTAGAGTGCTTAATGCATGCTTGCATGGGGTTTAAACCATGGTATGCTGAACAGCAGAGTCAGAACGAGCTGGAACAACAACAGAGGTTTCCTCAACTTGAGGGAAAACCTGAGGTTCAGACTGCATAGGCTGAACAACAGACGGAGCAGAAGGCAGGTGCAAGGGTGAAGGAGGTTGACTCCTAGCAAGAGTTGCACCCAAGGATTGTACCAGCTAAGCGGAGGACGGAGGCGGAGTAGTCCGTTCCTGTTCCTGAGAGATGAGTGGAGCATGAGAAGGTTGAGGCTGCGCAGAACAAGGTAAAGTTCTAGCAAGCTGAGGCTCCTGAGGCGCAAGTGCATGGTGTAGATGAGCTTGCCTAGATGAGGGTTGAACTCGGTGCAGCGCTGGTTGAGCAGACAGACTCACGGAGGGGAGAGGTTGTTGTACCCCAACCGAGAGTTGCACCACTGGAGGAGCAGCAAGGGGAGGAGGAGGAAGAGTGTAACTCTCCTGATCCCAAAGCAAAGGTTGCCTTAAAGAAGGCTGAGGCTGAACAACACTGTGAATAGCAAACTCCGAAAGTGGTTCAACATCGTACGCCTGGCAGATGGAGCTGCGACTGGGTGCAGCGAGTGCAGGCGGGTGCAGCACAGGCTGAACGGGTGCAGGAGGTTGGTGCACCACCGGTGCAGGCGGGTGCAGCATAGGCTGAACGGGTGCAGGAGGTTGGTGCACCACCGGTGCAGGCGGGTGCAGCACAGGCTGAACGGGTGCAGGAGGTTGGTGCACCACCGGTGCAGGCGGGTGCAGCACAGGCTGAACGGGTGCAGGAGGTTGGTGCACCACAGGTGCAGGAGGTGCAACACTCTCAGCACGACACTCACGCATCAAGTCCGAAAGCTGTGCTTGCATGGACTGTAGTAGAGTCCACAACATCATACGCCTGGCAGATGGTACTGTGATCAGGCGGAGCGAGTGTAGGAGGAGGGAGTGTAGGCGGAGGCGGTGGAGCAACACTCTCAGCCCGACACTCACTCATCAAGTCCGAAAGCTGTGCTTGCATGGACTGTAGTAGAGTTCACAACATCGTACGCCTGGCAGATGGTGCTGCGACCAGGCGGAGCAGGTGCAGGCTGGGCGAGCACAGGCGGAGAAGGTGCAGGCTGGGCGAGCACAGGTGCAGCGAGAACAGGTGGAGGGAGTGCAGGCGGTGCAACACTCTCAGCCCGACACTCACGCATCAAGACCGAAAGTTGTGACTGTATGGACTGCAGTAGAGTTAACTTGGGGTCGGCAGACACTAAGTTCTGCTGAGGTAAAGCCTTAACAGCAGAGATCTGTTGTGGCAGAACCTTACTCCTCTTAGTCGGAGTGTAATCAACTGATGACTTAGGAGAGTCAGAGCTAACCCAACGACTGCATTCGGGTTGTGAACTTTAACTTCGTACGTCTGGCATAGGTCTGGACTTAACGTTTAAGAAGTCTTGAGACCTGAGACCAGCGTTACTCTGCCTTTATTTTCTCCCCTAATCTCTTCTGCAGACGAGCAAAATAAGGGCTCATTCGTCTGCGGGTGGGAGTGACGGTCTCGGTAAGACACGCCCACAACCACCGAGAATACTTCTGTGCGCCGATCAAGGCCTGCTGAACCCTTATGCCCTTCGACATTGCTTCTCCCCTGGGCTTGGGAGCTTGCAAGAGGTCCCGGACTGGGAGGACGACTGGCGCGCACAAAAGTACCCTCACGCACTAATCACTTATCACTTTGATTTCTGTTTGCACTTATTTCACTGAACTCGAAACTTAAGTGGTTTGTACCTGAAATACGCAATTCTATCCTTTCTCAAAGTTAGTAATTGCGAAAACAGAATTACAATGTAACAGAAAAATCTAATGAAAGATAAATCAGTGGTTGGAAAGAGACTAAACACTAGATCACTCTAGAAACGTTTAGTTTCTTCCCCTAAAGAGACTAGGGAGAAGAGCAAAAATCGATAATGACGTTACTCGTACGCCTGGCAGGCTTGAATGAAACGTTTATCCTCTTTCTCCCTCCGTCTCTATCTCTCTCTCTCTCTCTCTCTCTCTCTCTTGACTTAGAACCTGAGAGAAGAGCCCAATCATATATATCGTTAAAACATATTATTGTTAAAGGAAAAAACTGAAAAGTTCTTTTATTAGGATCAAAACCATTAAGTTAAGAAAGAATGAACAAAACGCTAGACACGGTTACTCTTACTGCAACGTGAAACCGTGAACATTCTTTCTCTATCGTAACGATAGAGTGCAAGTTGAACGTTCTGAACGTCAACAACTGCAGAGACAAAACAAAACGTTAGTTCAGCTTTGAAAACAGTACGAGACTGTCAAAGAAAATCTTTCAAACTCTGTGGCGGAAATAGCATAATATGTTAACAGGTAAAACCGAAATGACGGGCTCAAAGTTTATTAACTTCGGTAAAAGACCGCCTACTATTAGGAAGGTCGAATATAAACAAATATAAAAATTAATTTTAATGAGTTTAAAATAAAAGGAAGTTAATCGAAGAGGCCTATAAGAGGCGGAGAGATATAAAATAAATCTATAACTTTGTTAAGCAAAATTAAGAAAGAGAGTCTATACTCTCTTAGACACCAACACTTCCGTCTAAGGGAAGGGTCGGCCATTGAAAGGTGAACGAGAGTTCATACTCTCTCGTCACCAAAATTAATCAAATTAATTCCAAAAGCTAACTAAGCTAATATAGAAGTTTTCCAGTAAAGCGACAGCCGAAATCAAAGAGAAATACTTCACCAAAGTCGTGAAAATACTCCAAGAACATAAGCGTATCCCAGAACGTCTTGCCGGAAGCACGACAGAGGAATAATTGAGGAGGTGTCAACAAGAAGTACTTGAGTACCTGGCCACAGGTGGCGCTGGTAAATACACCCCCTTCTAGTATTGTGATAGCTGGCGTATCCCTCCATAGAATTCTGTCGGGCAACGGAGTTGACAGCTACATGATTATCGGGTAAGTTTAATATTGAAAAAGGATATTTAAAAAACCTGAAAAATAAATGATCCTTTGGGTGTAAATATGATGACAGACATGCCCCTTAAATCACTTATTTTCAACCATATCGCTATGAAAATGGCAATTTGATGGGTCAAAAAGGGGGGGGGGAGATTAGCCCCCCAGCTGGGTAAGTCAGTAGGGACACGACTTGTAGGATAGGTTAGGTGTTGTTCTGCGCATGCGGGAGGTCCTGTCTGTCGTTATGCAAAGGCTTCCAAAAACCATCTGTAGCTCCGTTATTAAGCATGACACTTGAGAAATCGGAAAATATTAATGCTTCTCACTTTTGGCGCTATATTCATGTATCATATATTCACCTACAAAAGTTTAGTTTAGCTTTAACACAGCTGTCAATGCCACGCTGGGCAACAGCATAGGTCTAAGATTAAGTCCTCCAATATACAAAAGGATCTCATCACTGCCTGCCATCTGGTTCAACGCTATAGGTCATTCATAACGGGACCTTAGGCATACCTTCGATGACATCCCCATAATCTGAATCATTTCCTCCTCCGTTTCCGCAAGACGCCGTAGCTCCCATCTTCCTTAGGGTTGCTCTCGTCCTCGCTAAGTGACACCAGCTCAAGGTATTCCTTCTGTAACTGCCACTTAGGCTCTCTATGACACTGCTCAAGATGCCTCCGCGGTTAATACTGACAGTTCGACCTGTCGCGCCCCGGCTCACAACCCGTCTCAGTAGGAATGCCATAATTACCTGCAGGGCGTGACGGAGAAAGTCGATTTCTTTCTTGTTTACAAATTGAACTCTTCTTCTTCTTCTTACGCAAAACGAGATTCCAGTGCCCTTGTCATTTTCTTCTTCTCATATAAAAAAAAAGTTATGCATACGAAAAAGAAACGTATATACAGTATCTAGTTTTTATATAAAAAATATGGACTTCCAACGAGAAAAAATAATCCGAGAAAAACGACGATGAACGGGTTTCTTTGCCTTACTTCCGGCGCTCCGTCGCCCATGAGCAATAATTGATTAACATTGATTCAAGTACGTTCGACCACCGAGTATTCTTCATGAATAAATTCATTCAAGCGCACTACCATTAATACTTATTAGCTTAATCTTACCTATCTCGACTCGGATTATCGTAAATCAACTGATTTGCCGAGACACAAGAGCCCACTGTCAATAAAAGTGATGTTCGAATCTAATGGCGCGTCTCCAACTCTCCAATCTAACTCAACTCTGGGATATTTGTCACAGAGATAACTATTCCCTTATAATTTGGTCTTCGTCTAAGTTACTTTTATTCTGTTATGGTTCCTATAATTTATATCATTTCAATCATTTATATTATTTACTCTTTAATTCAGGAAACCGGAAACGAAACCACACACCGTTGTCTGTTCCTACTTATTAAAATCAGATGACGGCTTTTCTCCTCAACAAATGTGCAAGTCGTGAACTTTTTCAATCATGGGTCTAAGTTCCCTTTTTAAGCCGGTTTTTTTTCGGTTATTAAAATATTTTAACATATTTTGAACTTACTAATTCAAGTTTATATTACATATCAAAAGGAATCAGTCAACTAAACAACTAATATTGAATGAAAACAAAACTCTGTTTATGGTGGTTGGAAAGGAAAACAACTTAAGAAATTCTGGGGATATTCAAATAAACATAAATGACTATGTCCCTATATCTGGTAAAGTTCGTGATCTAGGAGTATATCCCCATTGTAACTTGTCTTTCAATGCCCAAATAAGTGATGTAGCCCACTAAAAACTGCTGATATCATCTTAGAAACATTGATTTTATAAAGAAGTACCTGGATGAATATTCTGTAAAGTAACTTGCGATCAACTGTGATATTGCCAGGATTGGCTACTGTAACTTAATATATCAAAAGTGCAACTTAAGGAATTAAAAACACAATAAACAGAAAAGCAAGACTGATAAAAGGTGTCCCACCCATAGAAAGGATCATTCCCAAGCTAATTGATTTACACTGGCTACATATTAAAGCGAGAATTAAGTTTAAAAAATGTACAATAATCCGTGGAGTTATCAGAACCGGACGTCCAAAATATTTAAGATAATTGCTGCATATTATGCAGCCAGCAAATCGTGTTGACACGAGAATAGATGCTTTAGAATTATTGGAATAAGACATATGACTATTGTATGTTCTAGACTAGAACTTTCAAATATGCGACCCCAAGACTATGCAATAAGCTATAACTAGACATCAGAAAGACTGAAGATATTAAGGCTTTCAAGAGAAAACTGAAGACTTTCTTGTTCTCTAAGTACTTCGATAGAGTGGATTTGACAATAAACGAGCAATATGCGGTGTAAAAATATGACAAATGCCTTGAAAAGTATAAAGTAAAATGAATTGCCAATGGTCCTGTGGAAATTAGGGTTCCCCTAGCTAGAGTATAGGACATGAAAAACCGCCCTTAAAATTAACTAATAATTGAAGTTGAGAGGGATTTTTTAAGTCTCTCTCTCTCTCTCTCTCTCTCTCTCTCTCTCTCTCTCTCTCTCTCTCTCTCTCTCTCTCTCTCTCACACGCAACAAGAGGCCTACATGATTATCATTTTTGCCATCTCGACACCATAATTAAAAAAATTCTTAAATACTGTAAAATTGAGAAGTGACAATAGGCCTACATGATTTTCATTTTTGTTACCTCCACAGCAAGATTACAAAATTTCTTAAATGCTGTAAAATTGAAAAGTGACAATAGGCCTACATGATTTTCCTTTTTGTTACCTCCACAGTATGATTACAAAATTTCTTAAATACTGTAAAATTGAAAAGTGACAATAGGCCTACGTGATTTTCATTTTTGCCATCTCGACACCAAAATTACAACATTTCTTAAATATTGTAATATCGAAAAGTGATAATAGGCCTACATGATTTTCATCTTTGTTACCTCCACAGCATGATTACAAAATTTCTTAAATACTGTAGGACTAACATTGAAAAGTGATAAAGGGAATAGCAGTATATGCTGTTATCAACTTTCAAATCGAATATCTCTAAGATATAAATTTCATGTAAGCCTACTTAGTAGGAAAATAAGTAATATATTAATCATTGATTTATAAAAAATGCTAGTTCTTTTATTATCGTTTTCAAGTGCCATGATTAAATTTTTTTTTATTTCAAACAGAAGAGTTAATGTATTTCAGGAACTGGCGGGTGTTATTATTATTATTATTATTATTATTATTATTATTATTATTATTAGCTAAGCTACAACCTTAGTTGAAAAGATGGGGGGAATCTCTGTTAAGAGGTAGCCTATTCTCTCTCTCTCTCTCTCTCTCTCTCTCTCTCTCTCTCTCTCTCTCTCTCTCTCTCTCTCTCTCTCTCTCTCTCTCTCAGTTACAAGTAGCCTACATGTAGGTATAAGCTAAAGTCACAATTGGATACGTATTGATATTTCTCTTTATGACATGATTACCTACTTGTCTTGTCCAAAGTATTGGACACAACATTGGTTTGTCGATCTGAGGATTCTGAGCCGGTATGAACCAGCAGAGAGAGAGAGAGAGAGAGAGAGAGAGAGAGAGAGAGAGAGAGAGAGAGAGAGAGAGAGAGAGAGAGAGAGAGCATTCAACATGAGAATCACATTACAACATAGTGTTTGAACGTAACATGATGACGTGTAATGATTTTATAGGTTTTGGATAAAAATGAACTCACCGCAACTAAAGTGGTAGTACGGAACTAACTTGGTATACCTTATTCTAAAGCTTTAAAGGCCACTCAAGGACGACAGAGGCATAGGAGAGTGACAATGCTCTTGATAGCAGGACAATGTCCTAGAGATTGACCATATATATGATCAGCATCCAAGCCCGCTCTCCACCCAACCCAGGACCTGGGAGGGCCAGGTAATCGCTGCTTAACTCAGCAGGTACCCCTGCTGGCCCCCGCCCTGCATTCGTAGTTCACAAGGATAGTGAGGTTGCAGATACTACAAGAAACTGTCGAACTTGAGCGGGACCCGAACTCCAGGCTGGTAGATCTCCAGGCAGGAACGTTATCAATAGGCCACCAGATTTAACCAAAACAAGCAATTGAACATAAAAAGAACACGAATATTTGCAAGTGAGGAAGGTTTATCGTTTATTTTAATGATAGATTAATTTCCTTTATACATAATTTTTTTCTTCCTTTTTAAGATTTTTTTTAGTGTCACACTCCCGTGAAATAAATTACTTAGGGATGAAATTGCTGGCCTTACACCTTTTCACCTACGATTACCTATGTCGACTAAAGCTGGAATGGCACTAGGCTTTTCCGTCAACAGCAAACCGTTGCTGCCCAAAATGGAAAACACGAGAGCTTGTTGCTCGAGATATTAGCTTCCCGACTGGACGGGAAGCAGCGAGCACAACCCGCGAGCGTGACTTCGGATGTAAACAAACAAGATGGCTGTTACAGATAGGACGTGCTCTTGCTTGGCAATCTTGAGTCCAACAAGCCTCAAGAGATAATAAAAATATGCTTTGTTCATCCTGTGGTAGTTGTAGAAGTCTCCAATTCACGTAATATACCATTAATACATATTACAGCAAAAATTAGAAAATTTCTGGGCACCATGATACCAGCTGATCGGTTTTCTTTACACATCTTCCTATTGACTGAATCGCAAGATCGTAGTGTGACGCTAGAGCACTTTCGCTCGCTATCGTCGGCTGGAGGTTGGCGAAAACCTCGAGCAAGAAATGACTAGTATGATTCCACCATTACAGACACAAAAGGATTTACTGTAACGGAAAGTTTTGTAACTGTAAATAACCTAATTTCGTTGATTTAAAAAAGAAATATACAACTATTTGTCAATACAGAATATAGACAATTAGGCAAAGTACACAACACTTGATTTCATCCCGCCATAAAAGGTATAAAAAGCTCATTATGATTAAAAGAATAACAAAAATATGTATTAAAATAAATGAAAATTCCTTCATAAAATATTATATGGGCCATCAACGACAAGAAAACCGTAATAAAAGTTGATATAACAACTACTTGATAAAGATCTGGAAACCATTCAGAGAGAAGAAGAGATTCTTCAGCTATGGTAAGCAGCTCTTCTAGGAGAAGGACACTCCAATATCAAACAATTGTTCTCTAGTCTTGGGTAGTGCCATAGCCTCTGTACCATGGTCTTCCACTGTCTTGGGTTAGAGTTCTCTTACTTGAGGGTACACTCGAACACTCTATTCTATCTTATTTCTCTTTCTCTTGTTTTGTTCAAGTTTTTTATAGTTTATATAGGAAATATTTATTTCAATGTTGTTACTTTTCTTAGAATATTTTACTTTCCTTTTCTCCTTTCCTCACTGGACTATTTCCCGTTGGAGCCCCTGGGCTTATAGCATCCTTCTTTTCTAACTAGGGTTGTAGCCTAGCAAGTAATAATAATAATAATAATAATAATAATAATAATAATAATAATAATAATAATAATAATAATAATAATAGGAAATAAAGAAATATGTATGTACAACCAACAAGAACTCCATATTTTTGCAGAAACAGGAATATGGCCTGTGTTTTGCAGAATATTATTACTATCATTATTATTATAACTTACTAAGTTAGAACCCTAGTTAGAAAAGCAGGATGCTATAAGCCTAAGGGCTCCAACAGAGAAAATAGTCCTGTGAGGAAAGGAAATAAATAAACTACAAGAAAAGTAATTAACAATTTAACAGTAACCACATTAAAATAAACATTTCATATATAAATTATAAAAATTAATGTAAATAATCAATGCTCTTCCATAACATCATAAACTATGTGAAAATGGAATAGTAAGAGAGATAATTGAGGATCAGTTGAAGAACCCTTATGGAAAGTGGTGGAGTAACAGTATTGAAGAAATCTGTTGTAAATATGGGAATAAAAGTAGAAGAAATAAGAAGTTGGAGGAAAAGAACTCTCAAAAAAGAATTAAAGAAAAAAGAATTATGGAAAAGATAAAAGAAACTATTGAAGAAAAGAAAAGAGTGATGGAAAAAAAATTAAGATTTATAGAAGGAAATGGCCCACAGCCTTATGTCAGAGATACTAATGCTAGAGAGTTATTGGGTCCTTTGACTGGCCAGACTGTAGGCTACTATATTGGATCTCTCTCTCTCTCTCTCTCTCTCTCTCTCTCTCTCTCTCTCTCTCTCTCTCTCTCTCTCTCTCTCTCTCTCGTTACGGCTCATTTCATCTTTACCAACAAATATCCAGAGTAGTGTGGCCTATTCTTTGCACATTCTCCTCTTTCCTCATGCACTTAACAACACTGAAATTACCAAACAATTATTCTTCTCTCATGAGGTTAACTACTGCACTGTAATTGTTCAGTGGCTACTTTCTACTTGGTAAGAATAGAAGAGACTCTTTAGCTATGGTAAGCAGCTGTTCTAGGAGAAGGACACTCGGAAATCAAATCATTGTTCTCTAGTCTTGGGTAGTGCCATAGCCTCTGTACTATGGTCTTACACTGTCTTAGATTAGGAGTTCTCTTGCTTGAGGGTACACTTGGGAACACTATTCTCTCTTGTTTCTCTTCCTCTTGTTATTTTGAAGTTTTTATAGTTTATACATGAAAGATTTATTTTAATGTTATTATTATCCTTAAACTTCCCTTGTATTTTTATTTCCTTTCCTCGCTGTTCTATTTTCCCTGTTGGAGCCCTTGAGCTTATAGCATCCTGCTTTTCCAACTACTTAGCAAGTAACAACAACAACAACAACAACAACAACAACAACAACAACAACAACAACAACAACAATAATAATAATAATAATAATAATAATAATAATAATAATAATAATAATAATAATAATATGCTCAAGCTGAAAGTAAATTGCAGTGGAAAATGCACAGACGATGTGTGTGACCTATGCAAAGAAGAAGATAACACAGAACATTACTTTCATGTCCAAAATTAGGACAGTTAATAAAGCAATACATAAGCGTAGGTATGTTACAAAATCCTAGCATGGATTTGGTTGTATACAAAAGTAGGCCAATTCATATAAAAGAAGAATATAAACAGTCCAAAACTGAGTACATAATGTTGCCATGTGATATCGTGTGTGGGGATTGTGAGCTTTGATCTAAACTCGTGCTCAGTCGGAAGAAAGCTAGTCTATCGAACTCAACTGATATCGTATTATTATTATTATTATTATTATTATTATTATTATTAAATAAGCTACAATCCTGGTTGGAAAAGCAGGATGCTATAAGCCCAATTAGAGCTCCAACAGGGAAAAATAGCCCAATGAGGAAAGGAAACAAGGGAATAAATAATCTGCAAGAGTCGTATTTAAGTAGAATAAAATATTTCAAGAACAGTAACAATATTAATATATATATATATATATATATATATATATATATATATATATATATATATATATATATATATATATATATATATATATATATATATACTAAAAACTTCAAACAAACCAGAGGAAGATGAAAAAGATAAAATAGCGTGTCCAAATGTACCCTCAAGCAAGAGAACTCCATATCCCAAGAAAATGGAAGATCATGGTACAGAGGCTATGGCACTACCCAAGACTAGAAAACAATAGTTTGATTTTAAAGTGCCTATCTCCAAGAAGAGCTGCTTAACATAGCTAAAGTGTCTCTTCTAGCCTTACCAAGAGGAAAGTAACCACTGAACAACAGTGCAGTAGAAGACTCCTTGAGCGAAGAAGAATGTTTCAATCAACTTGATAATTGTCATGTGTATGTGGACAGAGGAGGACGTGGAAAGGGTAGGCCAGAATACTTGATGGATGTGTAAGCAAAGAAAAAATCAGCCGTAACCATAAAGATCGAGTGTTGTGCTGTCTGGTCAGTGAAAGGACCCAATAACTCTCTAGCTCTAGTGTCTGAACGGGTGGTTGGTACCCTTGCCAACCTGCTATCATAGTCGTCCAGATCAAGGTTTAAACACAAATTTTTTTTTTACATGACGTCTTTAGTTTCTTAAAATATGCATTTGTATTTCAAAGCATGCTAAATTGTAACGATATCAATAGTTGGAAGAAAATTGAAACAACAAGTACTTTTTATTGCTACACCTAAAATATCAATAATCATCGATTTTTTATAAGCTATTTTTTATTCAAAATCTGAGAATTTTTTCACGCCATCAACGGCCACAATTCATGTATCTAGGGGTAGGCCTAATTATCAACAAAACTCTATCACCTGTCAATGAAGTAACCCACCTAAGAGCGAAAATTCGTATCCCAGCCATGAAACAAATGACCTTCTTCAAACAAAGATTATTAAACAGCCTCTGAAGACTGATCTACATTCAAGAAATTCGATCCCACGTCTAATAAACTAATAAACAGATAACTATCAGCTGCAATACATTAGATCATCGACGTGTATTCTAACCTTGCTATTTTCCCCGTTGGGCCCCCTGGGCTTATAGCATTCCGCTTTTCCAATTAAGGTTGTAGCTTAGCAAGTAATAACAACAATAATAATACGGGGTTTTAGTTTAATATATTAGTACTATGATAAAAGCCAGCTTCGATTCATCAAAGTATTGAGGTACAGAGCGAGAGACTAATGAATAAATAACTATTTAAAAAGATAGTTACCTTTTCTTCTTCTTTGCGTCGTTATTCAAGGCAGTTTCCCTTCAACAGAAGCTACAGAGGATGAGAAGAAATAGTCAGTTGGAATGCTGTACCGCCGAGTCATGTCTCATTATATTCACGTCAAAGACAACAATTTAAGATTCGCCTGTTTCTAGCTAGAAGCACGTACTCGATGATTACTCACATTATTAGATTAGCCCCTTTCTCTCTCTCTCTCTCTCTCTCTCTCTCTCTCTCTCTCTCTCTCTCTCTCTCTCTCTCTCTCTCTCTCTACCGCATGGTTTGGTAATGTTAATCGATAGCCTACCAGTAGCCACCTGAGAGTGCATAATTTATTGCCAATGTGCAATGACTACACACTACAAACGCTCATGAGTTTAATAAAGTAGTAGGAGCATTGAGCCCACTCAGTCGACCGACCACCAGGTACGAAATTATTTCCTTATCTAAATAATTGTGCAATTAATTTTTCAAACAACACACACACATATATATATATGTATATGTATATATACATACACACACACACACACACACACACACATATATATATATATATATATATATATATATATATATATATATATACGTGTGTATATATAAATATATACATATATAAATATAATATATATATATATATATATATATATATATACATACATACATATATATATATATATATATATATATATATATATATATATATATATATATATATATATATGCAAAACAACAAATTCAGCTGTTTCAAGTCCTCTAGAGAACAAAGGATTCAGAAATGTCCTTATTTGTGTCTGGGGTTTGGCCAGTTTTCATCATCACGCTGGCTATTGTGGGTTGGTGGTGGTGATAGATTTTCGTCTGACTGCTCACATGGCCATACACAAACCCTTACACCACATTAACGTATCCTTATCCTCACTCAGAAAGGTATATATATATATATATATATATATATATATATATATATATATATATATATATATATATATACACTAGCACAATTACCCGGCATTGCCCGGGTGTAGGATTTAAAAGCAATGTCTGTATACAATATGCTACTGGTTGATTCATGTAACTTTTCACTGTGATGACTTATTCTGAAACACATGTTTTTTTTACCACCTAGATACTCTTATCACAAAATATTTCATTTGTGGAAACTGTGAAGATGAAGCATTTCCTATGTTAAGGTGGGGAGGATATTTGTAACAAAGTCAGCGGAAGATTCCTTCCACTGCAACACAATCCAGGAGGTTCATTCTTCTATTTCAATGCATCACAGTGATTACATTTTTGGGACATCAAGCCAATTTGTACTATATCTTCTGTTTCTTACCATGTCTTGGCTCATAGGTGAAGGCACCAAGACGCCATTGTTCTGCATTAAACGTACATGCTCCAACTTCTGCATGCCCGACTCTATCAATATGGTGATTATTCTCTGCTTCTTCTTGTATTTGTTGGTTTCACTGAGTAATCATTCTTTGTCGGTTAGCCTAAAGTCAAGTTATTCTTTTATTTCTCGATTTCTGATATCTTAGTGCTGCAATTCTTTGTTGATTATCTTCAAAGCAAGAATTTCCTTAGTCTTTGTCTTCTTCTTCACATGTAGCTGCCATTATGCTGGCATTAATGTTCCTTCTAACAGAATTTTTTTAAGAGGCTGAGGGTTCTGCTTCCCCCCCAACATAGTTCTCTTAAGGGGTAATAACAGATTTCAGACCACTTCCATCGTCTTTCTCGGAAATGTTTACATAAGCATATGCTTTTACTTTTTACATAGAATCGTAAATATTTGAGGTTTAAAGTGGGTGGGGTTCTGCACACCATAGCACCCTTAAGGGAGATTTAGAGATTTGGCCAACTTCCCTTACTCCAGCAAGCCTATCAGTAGTCAATCGTGTTTGAAGACAACATTCGAAATTCATTAGTACGTCATGAATGTCTTTTGATAATTGATGACTTATAGTTGACTAGGGTGAAGAAGAGAAGCAACTTGAAACCTATTTCAGTAGCTTTGAACTTACGGGTATTTATGCCACACCAGAGGTAGCTTCTTCATACTGAAATAGGTCTCAGCCAGCTTTCCCTACTCAAAAAAAAAAAAAAAAAAAAAAAAAAAAAAAAATATATATATATATATATATATATATATATATTCTAACAATATACAGAATCCTATCAACACTATACTGTTCAAACTTTTAATGAAAACACGGCCCAGTTATCCCCAATATCTAAAACATACTCGCTCGATCCCAAGGATCTGGGCACCAAAATATATTATGGTCCCGTGTCTGGGCACCAAAATATATTATATTATATATTACAGCTGGCAAGTTACACAACCTCCTAAGTTCCAAACTCACCTATTTATTTTTACACACATCTGTTACACTTTAAAAAATTCATACCCGAGCTCTGAGGAAATTTTATAACTCCCAGACGGCAATATATAAACACTCTGAATATCCAAAGGTCTCTTACATACACTCAAAACAAACTGGGTAATTATCATTATCAAAACAATCTCTTACTTTGATTCTTTAACAGAGATACGAGAGAGTTCTGAAAGAAACACTGGTGATCGAAATAATGCACTCTTGACAAAAATAAATATATTCTATGAAAATTACAACACTGATAGAATATACACCAAAAATTAATCACTTGAAATATTAATTCTGAGCAAAAACTTAGACTAAGACAAGATAATGTTACTCTCTGAAAATTATAAAATCACTTGACTCGAAATATTAAATCTGAATAAAACCTTAGACTAAGACAAGAAAATATTACACTCTGAAAATTATACAATCACTTGTTTCACTGGAAACTAAATTTTACACAAATACTTAATCTTGGTAATTCATGAAAATAGTTAACCTTTAACACTCTGATGATTAAACTCTTATAGAAAATACATAAAGTAATTGATAAACTTACGAATCTTTAGCTCACACGAAGTTTTAACCAGATAGCAGTACAAATATACTTCACGTTTTCACATAAGTATCATAGTGCCAGTTACAAAATTTACACAATACCAGCACTCACCACAACACAAGAAATATAGAATCACTTTCAAAGTTGTAGTAATGTTTTAACACACAGCACATGATATACGTTGGGCACAAACTTAATCACTTTGAAGAGGACACACACTCAAGGTACTTGAGAGAGAGGATGTTGGTTGGCTCTTACAAAGGGAAAGGCTGGATCTCTTCTGCTCCAATGCATCCCTGGGGCCATATATATATATATATATATATATATATATATATATATATATATATATTGACTTAGTTATTCTAGATTCTTCTAGGTGAGGAGGTCTAGTAGCTTGGGGGCCGTCTCTAACGGCGCCAGAGTTACCAACTAGATAAAAATTCAGGGGAACAAACCTTGCTTGCAAGGTAACCCTCTCTCAGCCAGCTCCACCCAACCCTGTTCTCGGAATAATAAAAAAAAAATTAAATAACTCTGGGTTATCACGAACCTTCTAAACACATGGAAAACATAAGAATTACGTAATCTCTCACAAACATGACGCAATACCATAAAAAAAATTACATAAGCACTTGTTCATATCTCGTATGGTTCTTACTGCATACTTAATTCAGATTACATAAGTCTTTGTAGCAAAATATGTGAAATAAAAAGCTAATCTTTAAAAAATAATGCAAGTTTACATATACTGACTTGAAAGAAAAATACAATGAAAGCTGAAAGTCTTGCGCAAATTACATTCAAAACTTAAAACTACAAGAGAGGCACTCACCTTATGAGCTGGCTATTCACTTCTTAAATGCACATATGAAATACATAAATAAATTATTTCGTAAGAATATATATATATATATATATATATATATATATATATATATATATATATATATATATATATATATATATATATATATACGGTATGAGAAGCCGCCGATATTTCACCAGAACATTTCTCCCAAGTATCTAACCTATCTTCTTCAAAATCCATGACAAGAAATTTTATTTAATACCATTTTCATTACACGTAAGTGGGGTACGATATTCACTATCAATTCTTTTCACTTTAGATATTGACTTTACATTAAATATTGACCCCCAAAAGAAAAAAGAAAAAACGGTATAAATGTGCTGAATCATTGTAATTAGACAATTGTTTTTCTTACCCAAGATTTCGCATTGTTGTAATATCATATCCAAATTTGTTTAGTTTTTCAAATGTGGATAGCCGTAACGCTTTAATTGTTAATTTCTAACGACTTCCAGGGGAGCAAAGAATACATTTGTTTACTTGCAATTTTTGATGAATGGAAATTTTGGAAATACAATAGTTTTGCAATTGTCCTTGAGACCCAACCAGTTAATCGTGACACACTTCAGTATGTGTAAGGTGTCAAACATGAAAAACAAAAGTCAAAGTCTGCATTCTTGAAACTTGATCGGGGTAAAATATAAACAGAAGTGTTGGAGTTGCAGAGTACGACATAGCTTTTCCCTTTATCGTATTATTATTAGCAATCACGGTGATTACTTTAGATCATTTTTTTCAAACCCTATCATTACTTTCTTTATATAAATAACATTCTGGCCTTTATAGTTTTTACAGGAATAATATGAACCACAACGAAATTTGGAAAGCACAGCCCATACTATGAAAGCTGTTGCTTCATTGCAATCAAATGTCGACCCTACGACAAAACCATGATAAGTGGTGCATAAGATTGATTATAATGATTAGCAATTTATAATAAGACCGTACATTAACTTGGATATTTTAAAGGAGGAAAACATTTGATATTTCAAATACATTAAAAATAAATCCAGAAATCTTCTAGGTTGTATTATTTTTTCGTCATTTTGTTATATAGTTTTAAGCTACCACCGATTGATTTCAACTCAATGTCTATATAGAGCTACTTAATTTTGTAATTCAAATACATATATCGTTAATAAAATTTTAACATCAGATATAAATAGCCTACAACCATGTAAACACTACTTATATGAGAGAGAGAGAGAGAGAGAGAGAGAGAGAGAGAGAGAGAGAGAGAGAGAGAGAGAGAGAGAGAGAGAGAGAGATTTAACTTTTGGCCCGCTTATACAATAATTTCCTTACAATAATTTTCTCTACACTTGAACGGCATTATATTCCGGATGGAAAGGCGAGCGAGGAAAACCCTGTACCACAACAATTATTTTTCACGAGTTTTCTTTCACTGTTTTTCGTCGAATCTTCTTTTCAAATTCTATAAAAGTTTTTCAGTATATTCTCGAATAGTTATTTAGAATTCACCACTATGTATCCATTTTGTATAGTTATGAGATAAAAATCTTCGTCTACCAGCAGCGTGATCCATTTAGGTAATTAGCTTAGGAGAACTGGTCTACGGTAGGATACTATTAGGCTTTCTCTCAGCCAACCGGTAAAACGTATCAAGGTGGTCCACAAACAGACCACAAGGTAGACTACATCGCTGCCAGACGTATGAAACTAAAATAAATATAATTTAAAGATAAATTGAGTGAATAACAACGAAAATAACTAATGCAAAGGACAGATAAAGATCAAATCTACGGGCCATAAAACAGGTGGCTAGTCCCCTTAATCATTTGGGATCTTTACATATTTGATAATAATAATAATAATAATAATAATAATAATAATAATAATAATAATAATAATAATAATAATAATAATAATAATAATGGGTGATTTTATTCTAAGTTTGAAAGGTAGTGGGGTGTATCTTGGAGCCTAAGGGGTGATTGGGGTGACCTAGAACTTCAAGGGGGTGATTTAAAGCTTGAAGGGTTGATGTAATTGTATTCTAAGTTTGAAAGGTAGATGGGGTGACTTGGAGCCTAAGGGGTGATTGGTGTGACCTAGAACTTCAAGGGGTGATTTTGAGTTTGAAGGGGGTGATGGGTTGATTTTATTCTAAGTTTAAAAGGTAGATGGGGTGGATTGGAGCCTAAGGGGTGATTGGTGTGACCTAGAACTTCAAGGGGTGATTTTGAGTTTGAAGGGGGTGATGGGTTGATTTTATTCTAAGTTTGAAAGGTAAATGGCGTGACTTGGAGCCTAATGGGTGATTGGTGTGACCTAGAACTTCAAGAGGTGATTTATAGTTTGAAAGGGTGATTTTATTCTAAGTTTGAAAGGTAGATGGGGTGACTTGGAGCCTAAGGGGTGATTGATGTGACCTAGAACTTCAAGGGGTGATTTAGAGTTTGAAGGGGTGATTTCATTCTAAGTTTGAAAGGTAGATGGGATGACTTGGAGCCTAACGGGCGATTGGTGTGACTTAGAACTTCAAGGGGTGATTTATAGTTTGAAGGTGTGATTTTATTCTAAGATTGAAATTGTGGTGGGGTGACTTAGAGCCTAAGGGGCGAGTGGTAGAGTATGAAGGGGTGATTTTATTCTGAGGTTGAAAAGGTGGTGGGGTGACTTGGTGTCTAGAGGGGTGATAGGTGTGACATAGAGGTATAATGGTAGTTGACTTGAGTGGTGTAGCACTCGACTTAGGTACTGTAGGTCCATAATATTCTCGTGTCATTCTGCACCCAGCTTACCAAATTGCGTATACACACATAGGCCTACCATTAATACCAATATCAATAATGGTGTAGATGTAGAGGGTGGAGCCTCACCCTTATTAAGATTTCATATGTCATCATACTTAATTTTTGGCTCATTTACAGTTCTTCAATATTGCAAAAATTATTTCATTGAAAGGAAATCTCTCTCTCTCTCTCTCTCTCTCTCTCTCTCTCTCTCTCTCTCTCTCTCTCTCTCTCTCTATATATATATATATATATATATATATATATATATATATATATATATATATATATATATATATATATATATATATAGCCTACACATGCACAACAAATACAACAAACTCAGCCATTTCTAGTCTACTGCAGGACAAAGGCCTTAGACATGCCCTTATTCATGTCTGGGTTTTGGCCAGTTTTCATCACCACGCTGGCCAACTACGGATTGGCGATGGTGGGAGACTTTTGTCCTAGACAAATGAAATTAAAATAGTTTTTTTTTTTTTGGGGGGGGGGGCAGATTTTGATCTAAAATCTTGAAGTACGTAACAAGATATTTCAGTTTTTATCATTCATAAAACATGAAGATGAAAATTGCAGATAAAGTCATTTAGATAAAATTATAGATGATTGGTTTTATTGAAATGTAAAAGAAATTGTAAATGTGTTTTCCTAGAAATTAAAAATATAGAAGCTGTTAATATTTCAAAGATAAAATTGGAACTGAAAAAAAATAATAATAGGCCTAAATGTAATAAATCGCAAATAAAAACATAGTTTGCTTAGAAAACTGATAGCCCTGACTTGATTAATATTGGGATTGAGTTTATAGCAAAGTATCAAAATTGTTAGTATGTTTTTCGTGAATTCATCAAGTAGGTAATAGGTTGGCCAGGGCACCAGCCACCCGTTGAGATACTACCACTAGAGAGTTATGGGACCCTTCGACTGGCCAGACAGTACTACATTGGATCCTTCTCTCTGGTTACGGTTCTTTCCTTCTGCCTCCACATACACTGAATAGTCTGGCCTATTCTTTTCAGATTCTACTCTATCCTCATACACCTGACAACACTGAGATTACCAAAGAATTTTTCTTCACCCAAGGGGTTAATTACTGCACTGCAATTGCTCAATGGTAAGGGTAGAAGAGACTCTTTAGCTACGGTAAGCAGCTCTTCTAGGAGAAGGACACTCCAAAATCAAACCATTGTTCTCTAGTCTTGGGTAGTGTCATAGCCTCTGTACCATGGTCTTCCACTGTCTTGGGTTAGAGTTCTCTTTCTTGAGGGGCACACTATTCTATCCAATTTCTCTTCCTCTTGTTTTGTTAAATTATTTATAGCTTTTATAGGGAATATTTATTTTAATGTTGTTATTGTTTTTAAAATATTTAATTTTTCCTTGTTTCCTTTCCTTACTGGGCTATTTTCCCTGTTAGGGCCCCTGGGCTTATAGCATCCTACGTTTCCAACTACGGTTGTAGCTTACCAATTAATAATAATAATAATAATAATAATAATAATAATAATAATAATAATAATAATAATAATAAATAATAGGCCTACCGGTAAGTCATGATTGTCATTGTGTACAAATTGTAATTAGTCACATAATCGTCCAAAAAATAGGATTTTGTTGTTACCTCGGTACAATATAGATGCCTGGTCATACTACATATAATACTCATATAATCAAATTGTCTTTTTCTTCTGTTTTAGGATTTTCTAAGATGTCTGCGTTAAAATCGATACATATATTTTGACCTTTGATTCTACGATGTTTCAATACTATGGAGATTTTTTTTTTTTTTTTTTTGTCAAGTCAATTCTAGTCCGATCTTCCACAAAGATTAAAATTAAAAAGAAAAATCACCTCATGATAATAAGCCTTTTGATATTGAAATTTGATTGTATCAATTATTACTAATGGCAACTTAAGCACAACTTATTTTAATGTTCTATTTTATGTAAATGAATTTAAGTTTTGAATGAATAAACCTAGGTCTGCAGTACGTGCAGACTATATAGAACTTAACTTACAAACAAAACTGAGACTTCAATCATTTGAAAAAGATAGAAAATGAGAGTCATGAACTCATGTTGCTTAATCATTAGTTCTGAATAAAAAAAAAAAAAACACTTTCCTGATGTTTTAGTCTACAAAACCTTAATCTATGCCGCCACCATGACTACTCTAGCAATCTAAAGTAGAAAATAGAGTTGAAATTATGTTTCTCACTTCTAGTGGTTGAATAAGAAATGGCGAGTATGAACAATTTACAGTTGGTTACACTGCTTTACGAATTAATAACCTTTCCTTTTTGCATTATATGTAAAATGACTGTAGTTCCTCCTTGGAGTTTTAAGGATATACAGTAGTATATGCATTTTTACACGGGGTAAATGGTAAAAAACGCAAAAAACGTTGAATAAAACATAAAAACGCCGGAAAAAACGTTGAAAAACCGCGAAAAACACCAGAAAACTTCATACACACCGCAATAAAACACCGGTATATGGTAAAACAACCGCGAAAAAATGCCTGAAAACGTTAAAAACTCGTAAAAAAAATGTCTAAAACTGTGAAAAATTGCGAAGATTACGCAAGTCTTAGCTAACGCCCATTTATAACTTGCTTCAAAATCAGTTTATCCTTGTATATTTGTTGACAAATTTGACTCTCATCTGGTATATGTTGTCCATAAATCACAGTAGTCTAATCATGAGAAATGTTCTTGGAATTAATTCATGGTACTTAGAAATATACAATAACTGGTTCAGCGTTTACTGTGTGGCGTGGCAATACTCACGTGACTATTCGTCTGGAGACAAAAAAAAAAAGTTACACACTATCATTGTTTCATTAATACATGCTATTGTGTAGTAACTCTGGTAACTATAAAATAAGAATTATATAATGAATGTATAGGCCTAATACTATTATCTATTGTGAATAACTTTCTTGAAAGTCTAAAGATTATCTATAAAAAACATATACTGTTTACGGAATAAGTATGCCTCTTGTTTTGTTTGCATAATAATGCTCATCGTGAAATATTAAGAATTAATTTTCCCCTTTTCTGTTCCTCAAAACAGGGCGAAACACGTGTAATGAATTTAACGAATCAATAGGAAAATTTGTAAGGTAAGACAATTTAAATATAAATGTATGACCTATACGTTGCTTAATAGAGATTAATGTACGATAATTTTCATTTTTTAACGCTTCCCACAATCATGAATTTTGCAAAAATCAATAAGTATAAAACGCACAGCCATAATTTATAACTCTTATAATAACTTATATTCCAACTATAGATGAAATTAAATGTTAAGTAGGAAAACTGTTATGTCAAATCAAAAACTGTGGATTTTTGCTGTAGCAAGAAGTCTCGAAAAGTCAGCCTACAGATTCAGTAACAGTATTTTAGTTTTACACAGGGCACTGAAATTGCCCAAATAAAATTGAACCATAAAGCTTATAATTATTTAATCTCAAATATCTAATTCATTTAATTAGAAGCTGTCATATGGAGAAAAACAATTTAATAGAAAATGATGACTAGCACCCTCTGTCTGATACGCGGCAGTGACGTCATCAGCAGACAGCTTGGTGTGTTGTGATGAGTTTTGACAGATTAATGGTTATAAGTTCATGATCTACGGCAAGTTTTAGGTACGTATTTGGCTATAATCGGATGCTAGAGGAAAGTAGTAAGCAATTTCGTGCGATTTGTGTCAGCAGATTGTAAGACATAACCCTGTGATGAGGTTAGATGGGAGGCCCAAGGCTGGCTTTATGTCTAGGAGTGTATCAAAGTCAAGGAGTTATTTTCGGGCCTTTTGTAATATCTGGCATTGTGCAGAGCAAGACTCTTTGACATGCATATTAGTTTATTCATATATATGCATCTTTGACGTTTCTTAAGATATACTGTAACCCACCCTTTCGTACCTTGGTTTGGAAGGTGGAGACAATTGATATTTTTCTCACGGTATATATTTTTTTCATGACGTAATCCATTATTTCCCTGTCTCGTATTATATTTCATTCTGGGCTAATTTGAAAGGAAAGAAAACTCTGTTCTTGAACTTTCAGCTTCAGCAGAAGTGTAGACTAAGTGTTGCCAATAGTTAGCCATGGAGTAAATATTTACTGTAGCACAATGTTTATAATGAAGAAAACAAGAAATGTTCTTGATGTATTTATTGGTACTTTGAACACTTCTGATGCAAATAATTGAGGCAAGTTCGTATTTCCTAGCGATAGACATTAAAATAACAGTAGTTATGATAATATTTTGTTAGAATCCCACCCAACGCTTTTATTAACAAGAAAACTAATGAAAAAAAATGTTTTTCATGCAGAAATGGCTGAATGGGATTCTAACGAAATATTACCCTTACCTATTTACCTCTTGGAGAGGTTATACATAGTTTAACTCAAGACAAAATCTCAAACCTGTGGTTGCTTCCCAGCTGGCGTCGCTCCTGAAACAGGGTTTCTCCTAGTTTAACCTGTCCATAAGACTTATAAAGCACGCTTATCTGATGATTTACGACACGTAAACCATTTTAGGGGTGTATGTACGATAGCAGTCACCTGTATGTATGATGACTGCCGCCTAAGAATACAGCAGTGTAAGAGCGTTAGGTCCCCCCCCCCCCCCCCCCCCCCCCCCGCTAGGCAGGTAGGTAAGGACACGGCTTGTAGGTTAGGTGGGGAAGTTTAAGTTAGTGTCATTTACTATGCACGATGGAGGAACCGGCCGCTGATATACAAAGGCTCCCAATTTTAAAATTCCTTTAAACACGCTAGTAACAATTCTTATTTCCTCCTTAAGGGAAATGATTTGTTTTGTATGCTGTTAATACGGACATCTTCTTAAATATGAATTGAAGAATGGTTTCAAATCGTACAAAATTGTGGGAGGAGCAACTATTTAAAGGGGTGTACCTTGTATAGAAACTTGAGGTAGGAGATTGGTCAAAAAGTCATGTGCCAGAAGCAAGAATTATGATTGTAGGATACGAATGGTTACCGGAACTAGGATACAGAAAATGGGAAATCAAAGTTTGGACAGAAGAACCACCTGTCAGGAATTTTTTAACAGTTTTTGGGGTATTCTTCTGTCATGATGAACAAAAAAAAAACAGAAAAAAGGTATATATACGAAAGTAGGTATATAGGTTATTCTTAACCAATGAACTAAGTAATGTGGTTCAAACAGTTATGTAGGATTATGTCAATTATGTTTGCAAAAACCAGTTTACAACTATTGTGTAAAAGTAAGCTAAAACAGATACGGTGATGTAAGGCCAATTTCAGGGATGCATCCTAAACTGTCTTAAGCTAGGGGACTGCATCTTACATGATGTGGGTTGCCACTCTTATCCAAACCTTACTTAGAGTACCGCAAATTGTAAAAGTGGAATACCTCGTTCAGATGATAATGCCATATGTTCCTTGCACACCATTTCGTAACTAACACATTTTACCTCGACTTTATATAAAAAAATTTAAGGTCCACAGGTTCTCTTCGTGCCCTAATTTCTTGTTCTTGTACTAAACAGGTGAAAGAATTTGGTTATCAGTGGATACTTTGTCTTGATTTTGCATATAAATTTTGTTGCTTTTTGCCAATGTTCACTACCCATTTTTACACACAAGGGAGCCATTGCATTTGATGGGGGGAGAGTTTGTGACGATATTAGGTTTTTATTTTATTAATTTGACTGGAAAACAAATGATGCTTTTTAGTCCATATATTGTATTGTCGCCTACACTTCCCAGAGTAACATTATATTTTAAAATAAACCAACAATCAACATTGAATACCTGTACTATGTATATTTTCATATTTTTATTGCTAAATATGTAGCTTCTTATATTGCCATCATTTTGATTTTATAATGTTGTATGAAATATATGAAAGGATTTAAGTATCATTGTCATTAATGGAAAAATTTGGATGCAGTTTGACTGCTGAATTTAACTTTACAGTGGAGTAATCTTCATAAATACCAGTTCATTAGTTTTTCCTTTATTGTTTGATCATTAGTGTAATGGTAAAAAAAAAAAAAAAAAAAAAAATGGATTATTCTTTTGGTGGTAACTTAGCATTGCTATATCAGACATTTATCCTGTTGGTTAGCCTTTCAAAGTGTGGTTAATTGATAGAATTAATTTGGTGTAGGGTCTTAAAGAAACTTGAATTATTGTACTAAAAACTTACAATTGTCCAATGTAGAACACTTTAAAACAAATAATTGGTTTGCAATAATAATGTTGAATGTATAAAACTAGTGTTAAACAAAAAATATAGATAGGTCATTTATTAATAAGAAAAGATTTATTAAATAAAATAGGCCCTAGTTTTTTGGGCAGACTAACTTTGGTAGCCAAGAGAGACCAAGACCATGGATAATATTATTATGGAAAGTAGCCCAGTGAGGGAAGGAAACAAGGAAAAATAGATATTTTAAGAACAGTAACATTTAAATAAATAATTCCTATATAAACTATAAAAACTTAACAAAACAAGAGGAAGAAAAATTAGATAGAAAAGTGTGCCCGACTGCACCCTCAAGCTAACTGGCGGTTGTTGGTCAAGATAAGGCGATTGCAAGTTTGCAATTATTGCAAAGTTTTCAGCTTCTGCCTTTTAATATTAGGAATGGCACATTTGCCTAACCAACAGCCATAACTAGACATCCAAAACTTAGGATTAGGCTAGGCTACTAAGCAGCGAGATAGGGACACCATCTCCCGTTTGAATAATAATTAGCTAGGTAAACTGTAAGCTAATTAGACAACTGCACTGTAATTGTTCAGTGGCTACTTTCCTCTTGGTAAGGGTAGAAGAAAGTCTTCAGCTATGGTTAGCAGCTCTTCAAGGAGAAGGACTCTCCAAAATCAAACCATTGATCTCTAGTCTTAGGTAGTGCCACAGACTCTCGTACCATGGTCTTCCGCTGTAGTTTTTATAGTTTATATAGGAAATATTTATTTTGATGTTGTTACTGTTCTTGAAATATTTTATTTTTCAATATTAATCTTACCCGATAATCATGTAGCTGTCAACTCTGTTGCCCGACAGAAATCTATGGTCGGGATACGCCAGCGATCGCTATTCAGGTGGGGGTGTACACAACAGCGCCATCTGTGGTCAGGTACTCTAGTACTTCTTGTCAACACCACCTCAATTTTTCCTCTGTCGTGCCTCCGGCTAGACCTACATGGATACGCTGTTGATTCTGGAGTTATTGCTCACGATTTGGTGATGTATTTGCTCTAGAGTTTAGCCTTCGCTATTCAGGAAGCTATATCATTAGCTTAGCAAGTTTTTGGAATTACATACCATGCAGCATGAGCCTCATCCCATGCAGCATGAGCCTCATCCCATGCAGCATAAGCCGCACGCCATGCAACATGCTCTGCTTACCTTACAGCATGCTCTACATACAGCATGCTCTACATACAGCATGCTCTGCATACAGCATGCTCTGCATACCTTACCGCATGCTTCTCAGTCACACATCTTTGGTTGTTGCCAACTCACTAGACTGTCAAGCAGTTTCATAACGTTGCCTTCTAGTCTGCTGCTTTTGCACCAGTGAAACCCTCACTGAGAGAACTTAGCTTTTCTCGGATATGGTTCCTGTAGATGAGAAAGTGCTATTCTCCCTCCTTCTGATTTTCCCTTGAGGACTCTGTCATTTGGAGAGGAGCCTTTAGCTGCTTAGCCTCCTATGGACTTTTATTTAAGCATAGCATGCTTCCAGGGAGGGTAATGGTTCCACTTCAGTCGCTAACCCCGTCTGTTACCACACCTGCTCCCATAGACCTTGAGCTGTGTTGCAAGACATGCAGTCCAAGCTTAGTCCTTGTTAGAGGATTTTTTGTTTACGGAGTCAGTGTGTCATTGGGAAGACGTTCAACAACCAGCAGAAGTGACTTGTTGTGACGCAGTGCGGCAACCTCAGCAACCCGATAAGGAGTTGTCTGTACGACCCAGACAGTCTAGACAGCTTCGGGTTGTCACTGTACTTCCTCGCTTCCCCATGGTTGACAGTTCACAGACTGTGCAGCAGTACCATGATCTTGTGTCCGGCTCCGTCAGACGACTAGCTTTTAAGAGCTCCCACAAGTCGTCGCTGTCTGGAGATTCTCAGATGGACTATGGATCCGACCAAGGAACTGGGCCTCCTGGTCAATTTTGAGGAGTCCCAGCTCGTCCCATCCCAGACCATTGTCTACCTGGGTATGGATCTTCAGAGTCGAGCTTTTCGGGCTTTTCCGTCGGCCCCAAAGATATACTAAGCCCTAGATTGCATCCAGAGCATGCTGAGAAGGAACCGATGCTCAGTCAGGTAGTGGATGAGTCTAACAGGGACACTTTCATCGCTGGCCCTGTTCATCGAGTTAGGGAGACCCCACCTCCCCCCCTTCAGTATCATCTAGCGGCTCACTGGATAAAGGACATGAGGCTAGAGACGATCTCAGTTCCTGTTTCCGAAGAGAGGAGGTCTACTCTCACGTGGTGAAAGAACAGCTTTCTTCTCAAGGAAGTCTACCTTTGGCTGTTCAGAAACCCGACCGCCGTCTCTTCTCTGACGCATCAGACACGGGCTGGGGTGCGACTTTGGACGGACAGGAATGCTCGGGAACATGGAATCAGGAGCTAAGGACACTTCACATCTATTGCAAGGAGCTGTTGGCGGTTCATCTGGCCTTGATAAACTTCAAGTCCCTCCAGCTTAACAAGGTGGTGGAGGTGGACTCTGACAACACCACAGCCTTGGCTTACATCTCCAAGCAGGGAGGGACTCATTCGTGGAAGTTGTTCTAGATCGCAAGGGACCTCCTCATCTGGTTAAAAGATCGAAAGCTCACGCTGGTAACGAGGTTCATTCAGGGCGATATGAATGTCATGGCAGATCGCCTTAGCCGGAAGGGTCAGGTCATCCCCACAGAGTGGACCCTTCACAAGAATGTTGGCAGCAGACTTTGGGCCCTGTGGGGTCAGCCAACCATAGATCTGTTCGCTACCTCGATAACCTAGAGGCTCCTGTTGTATTGTTCTCCGATTCCAGACCCAGCAGCAGTTCACGTGGATGCTTTTCTGCTGGATTGGTCCCATCTCGACCTGTATGCATTCCCGCCGTTCAAGATTGTCAACAGGGTACTTCAGAAGTTCGCCTCTCGCAAAGGGACACGGCTGACGTTGGTTGGCTCCGCTCTGGCCCGCGAGAGAATGGTTCATAGAGGTACTGCAATG
Organism: Palaemon carinicauda; assembly: GCF_036898095.1. Lineage (NCBI taxonomy): Eukaryota > Metazoa > Arthropoda > Malacostraca > Decapoda > Palaemonidae > Palaemon > Palaemon carinicauda. The sequence goes on along the minus strand of NC_090743.1, from coordinate 119,517,727 downwards.
GCTGGTCGACATTCCCAGGACTCTTCCTCTGGGAGTGGACCTTCTACGTCTTCCTCACGTAAAGAAGGTACATCCAAACCTCCACGCTCTTCGTCTGACTGCCTTCAGACTTTCGAAAGACTCTCAAGAGCTAGGGGCTTTTCGAAGGAGGCAGCCAGAGCGATTGCCAGAGCTAGGAGGACATCCACTCTCAGAGTCTATCAGTCTAAAGGGGAAGTCTTCCGAAGCTGGTACAAGGCCAATGCAGTTTCCTCATCCAGTACCACTGTAACCCAGATTGCTGACTTCCTGTTACATCTAAGGAACGTAAGATCCCTTTCAGCTCCTACGATTAAGGGTTACAGAAGTATGTTGGCAGCGGTTTTCCGCCACAGAGGCTTGGATCTTTCCACCAACAAAGATCTACAGGACCTCCTTAGGTCTTTTAAGACCTCAAAGGAACGTCGGTTGTCCACTCCAGGCTGGAATCTAGGCGTGGTCCTAAGGTTCCTTATGTCATCAAGATTTGAACCTCTCCAATCAGCCTCTTTTAAGGACCTCACATTAAAAACTCTTTTCCTCGTGTGCTTGACAACAGCTAAAAGAGTAAGTGAGATCCACGCCTTCAGCAGGAACATAGTTTTCACATCTGAAACGGCTACATGTTCCTTGCAGCTCGGTTTTTTGCTAAAACGAGCTTCCTTCACGTCCTTGGCCTAAGTCGTTCGAGATCCCAAGCCTGTCCAACTTGGTGGGGGACGAACTGGAGAGAGTACTTTGCCCAGTTAGAGCTCTTAGGTACTATCTAAAAGGTCATAACCTTTACGAGGACAATCAGAAGCCTTATGGTGTGCTATCAAGAAGCCTTCTCTTCCAAGGTCTAAGAACTCAGTTTCTTACCTATTCAGGCTCCTGATTAGGGAAGCACATTCTTATCTGAAGGAAGAAGACCTTGCTTTGCTGAAGGTAAGGACACATGAAGTGAGAGCTGTGGCTACTTCAGTGGCCCTCAAACAGAACCGTTCTCTGCAGAGTGTTATGGATGCAACCTATTGGAGAAGCAAGTCAGTGTTCGCATCATTCTATCTCAAAGATGTCCAGTCTCTTTACGAGAACTGCTACACCCTGGGACCATTCGTAGCAACGAATGCAGTAGTAGGCGGGGGCTCAGCCACTACATTCCCATAATCCCATAACCTTTTTAACCTTTCTCTTGAATACTTTTTATGGGTTGTACGGTCGGCTAAGAAGCCTTCCACATCCTTGTTGATTTGGCGGGTGGTCAATTCTTTCTTGAGAAGCGCCGAGGTTAAATGTTGTGATGAGGTCCTTTAGTATGGGTTGCAGCCCTTTATACTTCAGCACCTAAGAGTCGTTCAGCATCCTAAGAGGACCGCTACGCTCAGTAAGGAAGACGTACTTGATAAAGGCAGAGTAATGGTTCAAGTCGTCTTCCTTACCAGGTACTTATTTATTTTATGTTATTTTTGAATAACTAATAAAATAAAATACGGGATACTTAGCTTCTTGATTAACATGTACACTGGTTTTCACCCACCACCCTGGGTGTGAATCAGCTACATGATTATCAGGTAAGATTAATATTGAAAAATGTTATTTTCATTAGTAAAATAAATTTTTGAATATACTTACCCGATAATCATGATTTAATTGGCCCACCCTTCCTCCCCATAGAGAACCAGTGGACCGAGGAAAAAATTGAGGTGGTGTTGACAAGAAGTACTAGAGTACCTGACCACAGATGGCGCTGTTGTGTACACCCCCACCTGAATAGCGATCGCTGGCGTATCCCGACCATAGATTTCTGTCGGGCAACAGAGTTGACAGCTACATGATTATCGGGTAAGTATATTCAAAAATTTATTTTACTAATGAAAATAACATTTTTCCTTATTTCCTTTCCTCACTGGGCTATTTTCCCCGTTGGATTCCCTGGGCTTATAGCATCCTGCTTTTCCAACTAGGGTTGTAGCTTAGCAAGAAATGATAATAATAATAATTGTAGTGTAGGATATCAAGTTTATTGGCCCATAATATAATGGGTTATAGTAGTTTATTCACTTAACTTGAAATTTTGACTGCAGCAATTTATCACATTTAGTAATATCATTTTGTTTTTAGGAGAGCGCTATTCTATTAAAAGTATGTGCTTTTGCCTTACCTAGCTAATAGATTTAATGATGTCGCTCCCTATAGGCCAACCTTGGCCTGCTTAAGCCGTGATTTAGTGAATGATACTGTAGTTGGAAACCTAAGAATTATCTGCAGTCGGATACTTATTGTTGATTACTTTACTTCAACCCTTTTCCCCCAATGCTATTTGGAACTTTCCAACCCTTAACCCCCAGGCGTTTTTCTTTTTCAAGCAGGTTTTGCCATATTTTTTTTGTGTTAGATTGCGCTGACAGCCTTAGTTTTCGTCATAGAGAAGTCAGGTTGGTCTCATTGTTTTGGAAAATGCCTGAAGTTTCTCATAAAGTTATAAAAAATATGCAAATAGCAGCTTTTTGCAACAACGTACCGGTACGTCCATGGGGGTTAAGGGATGAGTTTTGTGAAACGTACCAGTACAGTACGTCCATTGGAGGTAGAAGGGTTAAGAGCTGCTTTCCTGGTCCTATACTTCAGGGAAACCCTACTCTCTACAAGACTTTCACAGTCATTTTATCGTATGCATTCACACCGCATATTGCTTGTGTATTGTCAGATCCACGTTATCGAAGCACTTGGAAAACAAGAAAGTCTTCAGTTGTGTTCAGTAAGGCTCCCAAGAGTTTTTGTTATAAGGTTGATAAAATTGGAAATTATACATGCAGTATCTCATAAAACCTTACCTGGGCTACTAAAGTTTCAAAGTTTTCTAAGCTATGAAACGTTATAACTGGAATAATTGGTTCATGTTACCAATCTGGTGATAAGGAATACACAGTAATCTGTTAGACATAGCAAGGGTTCGTGATTTATGAGACATTGAAACAATAGTTTTATTCCAGCTGTGACCAAGTTGTGGAATGATATTCCTAATTGGGTAGTTGAAGCGGTAGAATTTCAAAAGTTCAAACTTGCAGCAAATGTTTTTTATGTTGAACAGGCTGACACAAGTCTTTTTATAGTTTATATATGACATATGTTTGGATGTTACTGTTTTTTAAATATTTCATTGTTAATTTTTCTCATATCGTGTATTTATTTCCTTATTTCCTTTCCTCACAGGGCTATTTTTCCCTGTTGGAGCCCTTGGGCTTATAGCCTCTTGCTTTTCCAACTAGGGTTGTAGCTTAGGTAATAATAATAATTACTAAAAATGCTACTTCATAAAATGATACTAGGCTCTTGAGTCAGAGTCTGTAACTGATTGTACTTTTGATATCAATGTGTTTAAGAGGTTCTCAGCGTCTCAAGCGAGTAGTTCCGTGGTGGCTCGTAGAAAGCTCACACGCTGAGTTAAAGTTTTGTGATCTTTTGTTTTCTGTTTATGTTTAAAAATGTCAAAATTAGATCAACTTTTTTCAACTGCATATCAGAAGTATGTTCTGTGTATTCTTTCTTCTGTGAATTTTCCATATTTACATTCTTTATTATTGGAAAACCTGTTGTTACTTAATTTCTTATAGGATTTAGACAATCTCAGATGTACACCATAATATTTTTATGGATTTTTTAAAAATGAAGGACTGGGGATTATTGACAAAGCAGCACAATGCTGTATGATTTATGTATTATTAAAGATACCATTTTAAACATTATCACATATTAGCTTATCATAATTGGGTACACCACCAACATTCTGTAGGAGAAAATAGATTTTTTTCTAAATGGGGTTGAGGAATATTAAATTGAAAATATTTCTGCAGATTTAAAGAAATAGACATACACTTCTATTTTTGAGGGAAACTGTAACCAGTAGTACAAGTTATTTATTTGTATAGTTTCAGTGATAACTCTCTACTATGGTGATCCTGGGTTGATAGTATTGTCAGATAAGAAACTACTTGAGATTAATCTCTTGGGAGTCGAGGAGGAAAGTCTGATTACTGTTCTTGAGAGCAAAGAAATGAGTCCTTAGCCATAATGAAGTGGTTGAGGCAGTTTTGTAGATGTAATATTAGTTTATTATAAATTTGTGATCTTTTTTGGCCTGATTAGTTTTTTCCGCTAATAGTTTGTATAGAGGTACTGTACTGCACAGTATAGGTAAAGTACACTACTTAGGTTGTGATGTAATGACTTTAACAGTATTATAAAGTTGGTCTATATGTTTACCTCCGTCAATGAAGTTGGGAGGACGTTAGGTTTTCGCCCCTGTTTGCCTTCTTTTTTTTTTTTTTTTTTTTTTTTTTTAATTTTGAAAGTCCTAGGTCAAAGTTCTAGGTCGAGTAAAAGGTCAACTAAATTAACCATAACCTCAACCCCAAGTTCACACATGGATGTCACATAGATATCAAATATGCCTATGGTCTAAATTGATTCTTGGAAAGGCAAGCTGGTTTTGAGATATAAGCTGCCGTGGCGGAGTTCTACACTCTCAAAAGTGCTTTTCTAATAAGGGGATGTTTTAATTAGGAGAAAATGTATATATCTTACTACTGTAAATGTCAACTTACAGTTGATTTTTTTATGCGAACTGGCTGACCCATGTTCATAACTTCTGGTACTGTATTTTCATATTTTTCTTTCTGAAAACTGTTTGCATGTATCGTTGGCAGGGTACTTCAAAATATATATCAAGTACTGTATAGAGTAGTCTTTCATTGTAACAATCGGAATTTCATAAGCAAAGATCATACAAGAATCACAGAAATTTACAAAATTTGAACTCTTGTTCTAATGAAGATAATAGGCAGAAGCAAAGTACATAGCTTATTTATTCAAGGTATGTCACAATAATTCAAGACACACCCATTAAAAAATAGATCCACATTGACCATAATTTTCCCTTCAGAATTTCAGAAGTAAATATGGATGGAGATCTGAGCGAAGGCAGCATGCAGAATGTTGCGTTGAATGACAATGCCGTCAATTCGGAGAGTCAACCCCTAGCTGGAGCTGGAATGTCCATGAGCAATGCTATAAACAACTCTGGGGGAGTACAGTCGCCGACATCTCCGACGCAGCCCATAGCAGTCTCTCAGAACCGGCCCACGTCTCTTCCGCAGTATCCTCACAACCCAGGCTCATCATATGCCTCCCCCAATAATGCCAATAGTCCTGGTGAGTTATCTTAATTCATACTGTTAATTCATTGCCATCTGTTTATTGAAAGTTTGTTTATGATTGTTGTTGCTATAAAGTTTGTTAGGGTCACCTTCATTATTAGTAAGTGAATTCTTTCAAGGTAATAACCTATGGGGATAGTTTAACAGGATGATTGTGCAGCATACAGTATCTGATTAGTATTAGTTTTTTTTAATCTTTATTCAAGCAAGAATTAAAATAAATTAGCTAATTATAGATTGAGGATCATTTTGATAAGTAATTAATTCTAAGTGATAGGTAATAGACTAAATTGGACCAGGTGTGCTCATGCATACAAATTTTCAACTGGACCATCTAATAGGTCACTTGTGCAGTTGTCAGTGGACTTATAGAAAACCTTCATCTGTATATTTGATAAAGTATTGTACTGTATTCTGCGAATTAGCAAATCTCTGATCAATTGAGAATGCTTTAGAAGCTTTGAGTAGCTGGAGGATTTTATAATGAAGTAACAGCAATTGTTTAGAGGTAATGTTATTAAAAGATGCAAATAAATAACTACAAATATGCTATTAAAAGTGGTTGTAGGTATTCTGATTATATTTTCAAGTACACGATTAATGTACTGTACCATTCGTGCTGGCATGTTACATATTACGGGCATGAATTAATTTGTATTATCAGTTTTTTTTATTGCTAATAGCTCAAAAAGATACTGTACGTGTACGTATTCTAAGAGGAAGAATGTGTTTTGTATTGCTAACTTTTGTTACTTTTTGTGCCCCTGAAGTTATTTTTAGGAATTCATTCTGTAGTAGATACTCTTATTTGATGATGCTGGTTGAAATTTTGCAACTTATTAGAGTAAAGTACCTTGTTGATACTTTGATATGCTTACTTTCATATCTCTGCTTGTCCTTCAGTATTGATTAAGCTTTCTTGTCTAGAACAGTTTTGCTTTTGTCAGAAATATAATTTTAAATGAAATAAAGCATTTAGTGAAGTGTCCCTTGCCATTTATTAAGATAGGCACAGTAGTTTTGCAATATTTTGACAAGACATTTCAAGTGCTTACCCTCTGTAATTTAATGGGAATTTGGAAAAGGCACATTTGGTGATGGTGAGACCCAGAATAAAGTCATTTTAAACCCCTGGACCCCTATGTAAGTAATGTTTCAGAGTACGGGAATAAGTGGTCCTGTTATATCTCGCCGTTTCCAGCCATGTCTCCCGTCCCCTTAGCAACGCCTACGACACCCAGCAGTGAAAACGGCGCAGCGGTTGTCCGGTCCGGGGGAAGCAAAATGGAGAGCATTAAGACATGGTCTATCTCTACGTATAAGTGCACTAAGCAGCTCATTTCCGAGAAATTAGGGAAATCTTCACGGACAGTTGATTCTGGTAAGTTCCTAATGCAATACCTGGATTCATATAGTTTCAAGTCTTGTGATGCAATGCTGTATATAGCTGTTACTTTTCAAAGAACCATTGTATACTGCACTTACAAATCTTCTTATTTAAAGTGTCTTGTAAGCTTGTAAAAATTCATGAATTGTTATTGGCTTGCATTGTTGCCTTCCATCAGTTTTAAAACTTCCGGAGATAAAGTTCAGTTATTAACTCTCTTTTGCAACACGTGAGACTTTTATACTTTATAGCTACTAACTGAGGTTATTACGGACTAGAACACTCCACAAATCATTTCAGCTTTGTTGTAAGACCAGTACAAACTTCAAATTTTATTGGAGTAACCAAGTAGCTGAAATATGAGTCTCATTTCTAGAGGTATCATGATCATAGTACAGTACACTTAATCAACAGAAGCCCAAGAACTACCCTGTAAAACACCAGTCAAAATAGATCTAGTATTAAATTGTGTTATTAGTGGCTAAGATACAATCATGGTAGGAAAAGCAGGGTGCTATAAACCCAAGGGCTCCAGCAGGGAAAACAGCCGTGAAGAAAGGAAATTTGGAAACGTATAGAATAGTGTGCCTGATTGTACCCTCAAGCAAGAGAACTCTAACCAAAGACAGGGGAAGATTATAAAGAAAATGTTATCAGCATTAACTTGGTTGCCAGATGCTTGAAAAAATTGTGGATGGACCGGCTTTCAATTTATTCCTACACGAACACAAACCATCGTCCTTTAACAGAATTAAGACTTTTGCAATGCTTGAACAGCCATCAAAACTTAACGAGATAGTGCGGAGAAAGCTTTGCCCACGTCTATGTCATTAAGACTACCTCTTTTCGATTTCAAGCACAATCATTACAGATGCACTGTTGTTACCTCTCAAATTAATTCTTTCTTTTTCTGGTTTCAGAATTAATGGAAAAGTACAAGGATATGGGGTTGTGTCCTGGTAAAGCCAGAAGTGTGTTAGGTTCATGTCCAAATCTGCCATTGATAATTGTCATCTTTGTGCGTTTTTCAGAGGCCATCACTGTTCGCAGTCATCCCCATATTGAAGAGATCCCGGTGGCCCCTTTTCCTTTCTGGGAGTGTCATCGTTAGCCTTTTAAGACCTCACCTCCGAGGAAGGCTGGCAAGAGGAAGAAATGCACATGCTTTTCCTCCTCCTTCCAGATTTTCTTCCTCCTCTTCCTCTTTGTCAGATTTTTATGACTGCTGCTAACAAAAAAAGTCATAGAAGTTCAGGAAGACTGATCGACAGAAGTCTCGTTATACTCTTGTCTGATCTTTTTTCACGTACGAGTGAGTGATTGACCAAGAACTGATTAAATCAGGGAAGGTGACTTTGCTATATAGTCACTCATGATGAAGGGCTGCAACCTTCTTTCCCCTTTTCCCGCGGTGCTCGACTGAATGCAAAGTGTCTTGCGAGGCTGTGAAATCTCCCTCCTCGTATGAGAGGGACCGTATGATCGGTTTCGTCGTACGTCAGAGAATGAGATACCAAGGGCCGACCTATCCAGGGAAGATAACTCTTGTTTGTGTTACAAAAGTGCACGCACTTGTTACCAGTGCTTGGTCTCGTGTGTGTTGAAGGACCACCCCTCCCCTTTTCCTGCATGCGCAAGGAACATCTCTGTCCATCTCCCTAGAGATACTTGGTATCAAAGGGAAGGAAGGTGACTTGTGGCAAGGTTCCATCTCGTTCACACGGTAGAGAACCAGGGCTGGGAGGAGCCAGTGATCAGTGTTTTCATTTATAGAAGTGATCAGACATTTCTTTGCTTGAGCATAATTAGGAATATGTCTTTCATAATTTATCACCTAGAGATCTGTTACTGCGTGATGCTTGCCCCATGATCGTTCTCCCTGTGACTTTCAGGTCAGTGGAGACGGTCCACACTATTGAAAAGCAGCAGCTGACCACCCAAGACAACTTTCGGTGCTGTTAAGGGCATCGCTTGCACACAATAGATGATGATGCGACACGGTCCTGATTTTGGTGAGTGGGATGCACTATAAAGAATAAAGTACACGGTAGTTCGTCGGTCTATGGGTATGTTTACCAAAAGTAATTCAGTTCCTGAAGGGGAGAGTGATCCTAGTTGATTGACCCCCTTTAGCTTCTTTGAGGAACACTCCAGTTTGGATTGCTGTCCAAAGTGTGCCTTATCTGCAAGGAGAAAACTGTTTCCTGAGGTGGTTGTGGCAATCTCTATGTCGAGAGTGGAGAAATCAAAGATTTTTTACACTTCAATGCTGCCTGACCTTGGTCCGGCAGAAAGCCCAAGATAGAATGTTCGTTTGTCCACGTTCTTGCATTATTTTTTCCCTCATGGCTTGTGACCTATGGTCATTGATTACCATTAAGGCACCCCTCAAGGATCAAGGACTCACCTGAAATTTCCATGGTTCAATCTTGCTTGTGTGTGGCTGAAAATCTGCTGGTGTCTTGTGTAAGATCCTGCCTTCCGTACTCTCTCTACAGAGGAGATTTTACATGCCAGAAGCTTAGAATGTCATATGCTCTTTCTATTGATAGTGTTTTTTGCTCTTACGATTGGAGTTCCTCTGGAGATGATAGAGACCAAAGTATCTGTAAGCCTCTTCTGTGGCCAGTCTCCAGTTGGCTACCTGGATTGACCATTGGTCTGGTGCAATCACCTGCTTCTTGACTATTATTATTTTATTATTATTATCATTGTAAGCTAAGCTACAACCCTAGCACTTCAACAGGGAAAAATAGCCCGGTGAGGAAAGGAAATAAGGAAATAAACAAACTACAAGTGAGGTAATGCACAATAAGAGCAAAATATTTTAAGAATACTAACACCAATAAATTAGATTTTTCATATATATAAACTATAAAAACTTCAAAAAAACAAGAGGAAGGGAAATAAGATAGAATAGTGTACTTGAATGTACCCTCAAGTAAAAACTCTACCCAAGACAGTGGAAGACCATGGTACAGTGGCTATGAGACTACCCAAGACTAGAGAACAATCCTTTAATTTTGGAGTGCTACTTGGAAAGCTGCTTACCATAGCTAAAGTCTCTTCTACCCTTTCCCAGAGGAAAGTAGGCACTGAATAATTACAGTACAGTAGTTAACCCTTTAAATGCAGAAGAATTGTTTGGTAATCTCTGTTTTGTCAGGTGTATGAGGACAGAGGAGACTTTGGAAAGAATAGGCCAGACTATTCAGTGTATGTGTAGGCAAAGGGAAAATTAGCCGTAACCAGGATAGGGATCCAATGTAGTACTGTCTAGCCAGTCAAAGTTCCCAATAACTCTCTAGCAATAGTATCTCAATGGGTGGTAGGTGTTCCTGGCCAACCTGCTGCTTGGGATTTGTGAAATCCAGGGATGTTAGCAAAGTATAGAAAGTGGGTCCTGTCTGGGGAAGGCAGTGATCTCCATGATACAGTACACAGTTAGCCAGCCAATATGCCAAGTTAGTCCTAAGGTTAGTGATGCAGTCTTATCTTTATCCTCCAAGCAAGTTGGACAAGAGGCGGCGACAGTATTGAGGAATGTCTCGGTACTGAAACCTGTCTCTCTTTCCTCAGAAAGATGTAGAGGTAATGGTGGAGAAGTGAAGGAAAGCTAGCCAGGACTCGCTCATCCATTGCGCAGTTACCTTAAGCAGTCAAAGCCCTATGAAGGTGGCTGCGGCAGAGACTGCCCCGCTATCAGGATTGGTTTTGAAGAAAGCTGTGACTACCCCCAAAGCCAGATTAGTGTTGTGGTAGCCTACTGGAAACATCCCTGCTTGGCGATCTGCCGGATTGGAGTTAGAGTACCGCTCAAGCTCGATCGTTTCTTGTAGTGTCTGCAATCTCGCCCTCCTTGCGAGCTAGGAGTGTTGGTTTTTGGGGGAGCCTATGTGTCTATCCGAGTCATTAGCAGCCATTGCCTGGCCCTCAGTTGCAAATCCACTTTAGAACAAAGTCCTCAAACATGTCCTTCCACTTGCGTCTGTTTATGGTCTTTCTGTGCTAGTCCACACCCTCAAACTTTCTTAGTTCGTCAATCCATCATCTTCATTTTGTCCCTAGCTTGGGTTGAGGGGGTGCTTGAAAGGGGATCACATGTACTGTATGTATGGTCAGTCTCTAGGACATTTTCACTGTTCCTTGATTCTGCCATTTGTGAGTGGCCTTTAAACCATTAAATCCAGCCCAGTGGATGCTGAAGTTGGCAGTCTCCTCCTCCGGCAACCTTGAGGTGGAGATGCCTATCATGCCATTGGCAAACGGGCAGCAACATAGAACAGAGCAATTTAGTAAAAGTAATTCTGAATGGATACCACCTATCTTTCAAAATCCTTTGACCTTTCCCTACTTGCACATCAATGGTTTTCCAGTTTTCTCTGAAATCAGCAAAGAATATGCTGGAAATCATTCGAGACAGATCTCGGTGGTTCTATAGTCAATTCAATCAGATAGAGAAATCGACTATGGGTTGGAGACGGGCATTGACCTCTCTCGCCCCTGAACCAGTTTGTTCTGCACACTAGGTTCAGTATAGAAACTGTATGAGTTGTGCTGTCTTTCATGTTTTCAGTGGATTTGTAGGATGTGGAATACCAAGTGCCCGTTCATCTGGCCTCCCGGAAGTACCTCCACCTCCTACTTGGTCCGAAATCCAGTGTTTCACACTGTGTACTGCTCGCTCCCTAAATGTTCACACAAGTGCTTACATTGGCTTCGGCATGGGCCGTCTCGCACAGGATATAACTTTGTATTTCTTCAATAGGTTGATCTGCTCTTCGTCAGGAGCGATCTAGTGATCGTGATAAATTGGGAAATGTCGAACTTCACACCTAAGAAGTTGAAGCCTATGGGCATGCTGATATGACATGGCGCCAGCATATGTCTTTCAAGCAGACAATCACATCAGTAAGCTTGTGGCTGGACAAGGAAACTATCACCAAGGGAGTCGGTCTCATCTCCATACCTTCATGGTCACATCATGTGTGTTATGAAAACAAGAAAACGTTTACACAAGCGAGATTTCTATCACTCCAAGCATTCTAAGAATTTTTGGGGCACCCTTTAGTGTTAATGAGCGACAACGCCATAGTAGCTTGAATCGGCAAGCAAGAAGGCAGATGAATCCCGAACAAGAGGAATGTAATATTAGACGTGTTCAGTCGCCAAGGGAAGATTGGTCCCTACATCATTGTGTAGAAGAAAGTTTTCTTGCTTTGTGGCCCCCAGATGCTGAAGCCTTGACGAGGATGGGATGCTTAGGGATTAACAGCTGGGCTCTGATGGATAGTGGGAACTGCTTTCCCACTGGACCTTGGTGCCCAAGTGTTGATCCAACTAAATTAGTCAGCACTTTCTCTTTTCTTTTGGTTATTTCTTTTATTCTCCCATCTCTTCCTCTTTGGCATGAACTTGTTGACGACTTTGGCTTGTTTGATTATACTTTGGCTGCTTCTTTGGATTTGGTACAGTGTGGGATGGACAGCATGCCATCTCAACCTGTACCAATTTTAGAAAAGTAGAAGCATTACCTGGTAGTGAATGCTTTCCAACATCCACATGATCACCGGGATGCTTGAGCCTTTCCCCTTTCAGTCTGATTTGCTAGCTGATCAACAATCTTGATCATGCCAGGTCTCGGACAGGATCTGTTTAGAAGTTTATCTCCCCCATCCCCTTAAACAAGGAGTAGGATAAATAGAATGTATTCAATTCTATTTCGCATAATAGCTATGGAAACACTTTGACAACACATCATGTACAAAGATATAGGCTCTCCCATGACATGACAGAGTACCGTTTATTTTTGGTGTGGGACTGACTCCTACAGAATCCCTATGCTCAGACTGTTTCAAGGTTGGTCTAGTTATCACCTTTTGCTACCATACAGGAGCAGGTGGTTGGATAATTCTTGGGAAAAGTTTAACCTGCCAGAACATCATTTATTGGGAGTTCTTCCTTCAAAAGGATGGTTTTTATTTGTGTAGAACAGATTACTACCATGCAAACAGGAGTCTTAAAAAGTTGAACTTCTGCCTCAACCACTCGACTAGTCTCCGGTCTAAAGGTTAAAATTGCCATGTCCTGATGACTAACAGGTGGGCGGAGCTTTCCAGGCACTACTTGTTGGTAGTTATCTTGTCGAGATATAATGTCCGTTTCAGCTTATCTGAATTCATACTCCTATTAAAGGTCTCAGGTTTGAATAGTTAGGTAAAATACAAATTATGGTACAATAATTTAAATAAAAATTTGTGATTTGGCAGTTAAACAGAAAATTAAACTTTTTCATTGGACGGGTAGCAAAAAAGTTTCTTATACATAGTCATTTCCAGTTTCCTATCTAAGCTGTTTGCAAGTGAAATCTTCATAATTGATGAGTATAAGCTGAAATGTAGTTTTAAAAAGTGCATTCACAAAAATATAAATTCTATGAAGGATCAATTTTTGAAGCGTCATTGACACATATGCTAGGTTGAAATCTTTTAAGCAATTTTTATTTATCCTCATAAATTAAAAAAAAAAAAAAACTGGTATTCCACTGTATTTCATTCACATTTCTTTCAACAGAACTGGAAGGTCAGATTGAGGCGCTGCGAGACACCCAACGTAAATATTCACAAATACTACGTTTAGCAAGAGCTTTATCTTCACATTTTTACCATGTTGTTCAAACACAGCAACAGTTAGGCGATGCGTTTGCTGATCTAGCCCAGGTATCACATCCAAAAGCACGTAAATCAGTCTGACATTTATACAGCTTTAAATTAGTTTTTAATCACATTAGTGTACATAATAAAGATATTTGTTCTTGCACATACAAACTTACATGATTTCAGTGAAGCTGGAAACTCTGCTGTTAAAATTTATAATGAGGTGTGTTGGGGGTGTTCCTGGGAGGTTGGGAAGGAAACACAATCTTGAAATTAATGTAAGTTCTATTGAGAAGGTGCAATATACGAATCAAATACAACAGGCAGGAAATACGTCTGCCTTGGATGACGAACGACAATACAAGCACACTGTGTGATGCCCCAAGGCTGGGAGGTACATTGTTGCCATATCTTCGGGGCAAGGTAGTTACTGGTAGTAGGCTGTGGAAGCCCTGCCCTCCTGCTGCTCATAGAATAACCACTGTGTTTTCAGCAAGAGAGTATGGACGTACTCCCGATGCTCTGTTGTCTGTTGTAATCTTTTGTTTTTCTTTTTAGATAAATATTGCCAGATTAGTTTGTGTGTGGGAGGGAAGAAGAAATGTTTTGATGTTTTCCCAACAACTGTAGTTTACTGACAATTGTCTTTGTAACTTGCAGGTATCTGCTTTTTTGTTTCTAATGGACAGCATTTCTGTTTGCCATTTATTCCCTTGCTTGTGTGACTGAGTGGCAACGACACATTCCTAAGGAGATTGGAAATCCTCTGACGTCAAAGTGCACTGTCGGAGTAAGGTTTTACCACCACTGTATGTGATGGTATATCACAAAAGTGAGCATTTGCCGTACGTACACTTGGGGAGGGAGTCTGATGGAAATATTACACCTAAAACTGTCTTCCTTCTTACTATAGCCTCAGTGAAAAGAGTAGGCAGAATACTATGCCTTTAGTCATTTCAGGGGAGGGAAGATCTCGTCAACTTTAGTTTTGTATTTAATGGACAAGAACCAAAACCCTATCATCCACAATCCCTAGTGGTTTTGAGTTTTTCTCCATCTTCTCTGACCATGAAGCGACTAGCTATTGGAATGACTTGGTATTTTTCCTAGAGGATGCTACGGCTGTTTGTCCAGAGCACTCTGTGTTTCAGACCAGACCACCAGAGGTTGTTCTTCAGCAATAATTGGGTGAAAAATTCAATATCCAAAAACAGAATCTTGTTCTGGCTTCATGAGTCCATCAAATGCACGTATGCCTCTTCTGGGGAGTCCAGAAGTGGACAGTTTACAGCACAAGCTCATGAGGTCAGAATCATCAGCTCCATCCTATCCTTCAAGAAGAATCTGTTTTTCGATTAAGTGCTGAAGGCAGGACTCTGTAAGCGTTGAACAACCTTCACCACCCCACTACCTGTGGGATTTTACCCACAAGTCCCTAGAACCTGTGGAAGCTACTCAAAAGTTTGTGTAGTAAACCTAGCTCTCTCATGGGCAAGAAGTATCTCGTCTTGGATGACGGCTGCATTTCCTTTCATCTTCCCCTTTCTTGTGGGCACAGCAGTCATGCCATTATGGAGTTGGACCTAGCAATCGATGCAGTTAAGCTACTCGACAGAGTACCTTTTCTTTACAGAGATTTTATTGTAGAAGTATGTCTCCCATCTTTCTATTGGAGGGGAAACATGGATAGAATGTATGCACACCCATTTCTCATATAATGTCCAGATATTCGGGCACTCGTTTCCTTAGGAATGTTGATTCTTCAGTGACAGTTTCACAGTCCTGGTGGAGAGGGGGATACCTAGCCTAACACCTTCAACATTTTCACGTTCAGGTAGTTAGGAAGCTAACAGGAGTCATGAATTTCACTCCTATATTGTACAGAACCAAATTGTATCAACACTTTCTGGATCAGTAAACCATCCAGTTTGGTCAATGGGTTTCTACCCTCCTAAGAGTGAGTCTTTTATCAAAGGTTGAAGGTTTGTATTACTTACGGGAACAATTTTTTTTTTTTTTAATTTGTAATTTTCCTAACTGTACAAACCTGAGAACCCTGCATGTTCGTATTCAAAGGTAGAGCTCTGTTGTTGAAGGATACACTTTCGCACACTGTTCTATCTTATTTATCTTCCTCCTGTTTTTGGAAGGTTTTTAATTTATATATTAAAGATTTATTTTCATGTTACTGTTCTTGAAATTCTTTTTAATTGCTCATAGTATATTTATTTCCTTATTTCCTTTCCTCACTGTGATATTTTTCTCTGTTGGGGCCCTTGGGCTTATAGCATCCTGCTATTCCAACTACGGTTGTAGCTTGACATGTAATAATGATCATAATACTAATAGTGTGGCTTGGGGGGGGGGGGGCCACCCTCCACCAGACAGCCAGCTGTGATTTCCTCATTCAAAAAGCTTACCAGCTGTTCCAGCTTCGCCAAAGTTTTACTTATATTAAAGATCTCTGATTTGTTTAGTTACAAAAAATACAAAGTGATTAAAAACTTGATGTTTGGTATTATAAAAACCCTTTTTTAATAAGATTATTTTTCTCTTAGAAATCTCCAGAGCTTCAAGAAGAATTTATCTACAATGCAGAGACTCAACGAACCCTAACCAAAAATGGGGAAACTCTTCTTGGAGCCTTAAATTTCTTTGTGTCTTCTGTCAACACACTCTGTAACAAAACTATGGAGGACACTTTGCTTACCATCAAGCTTTATGAAGCTGCGAGGTTAGTTGCGCAGTCGTCTTTGATGCAGATGGTATTTTTCATCCTTGTACAAAATAATTTTAAATTTCATAAAGAACAATGGGACATCAGTTCTTAGAATGTTGTTAATCATGAGAAATCATCTTACGTTTCAATCCTCTTCACATTTGGTCTCGTTTATCATCTTACGTTTCAATCCTCTTCACATTTGGTCTCGTTTATCATCTTAAGTTTCAATCCTCTTCACATTTGGTCTCGTTTATCATCTTACGTTTCAATCCTCTTCACATTTGGTCTCGTTTATCATCTTACGTTTCAATCCTCTTCACATTTGGTCTCGTTTATCATCTTACGTTTCAATCCTCTTCACATTTGGTCTCGTTTATCATCTTACGTTTCAATCCTCTTCACATTTGGTCTCGTTTATCATCTTACGTTTCAATCCTCTTCACATTTGGTCTCATTTATCATCTTACGTTTCAATCCTCTTCACATTTGGTCTCTTTTATCATCTTACGTTTCAATCTTATTCATCATCTTACGTTTCAATCTTCTTCACATTTGGTTTCATTTATCATCTTACGTTTCAATCTTCTTCACATTTGGTCTCGTTTATCATCTTACGTTTCAATCTTCTTCACATTTGGTCTCATTCATCATCTTACGTTTCAATCTTCTTCACATTTGGTCTCATTCATCATCTTACGTTTCAATCTTCTTCACATTTGGTCTCATTCATCATCTTACGTTTCAATCTTCACATTTGGTCTCGTTCATCATCTTACGTTTCAATCTTCTTCACATTTGGTCTCGTTTATCATCTTACGTTTCAATCTTCTTCACATTTGGTCTCATTCATCATCTTACGTTTCAATCTTCTTCACATTTGGTCTCATTCATCATCTTACGTTTCAATCTTCTTCACATTTGGTCTCGTTTATCATCTTACGTTTCAATCCTCTTCACATTTGGTCTCGTTTATCATCTTACGTTTCAATCCTCTTCACATTTGGTCTCATTTATCATCTTACGTTTCAATCCTCTTCACATTTGGTCTCTTTTATCATCTTACGTTTCAATCTTCTTCACATTTGGTTTCATTTATCATCTTACGTTTCAATCTTCTTCACATTTGGTCTCGTTTATCATCTTACGTTTCAATCTTCTTCACATTTGGTCTCATTCATCATCTTACGTTTCAATCTTCTTCACATTTGGTCTCATTCATCATCTTACGTTTCAATCTTCTTCACATTTGGTCTCATTCATCATCTTACGTTTCAATCTTCTTCACATTTGGTCTCATTCATCATCTTACGTTTCAATCTTCTTCACATTTGGTCTCATTCATCATCTTACGTTTCAATCTTCACATTTGGTCTCGTTTATCATCTTACGTTTCAATCTTCTTCACATTTGGTCTCGTTTATCATCTTACGTTTCAATCTTCTTCACATTTGGTCTCATTCATCATCTTACGTTTCAATCTTCTTCACATTTGGTCTCATTCATCATCTTACGTTTCAATCTTCTTCACATTTGGTCTCATTCATCATCTTACGTTTCAATCTTCTTCACATTTGGTCTCATTTATCTTCTTACGTTTCAATCTTCTTCACATTTGGTCTCGTTTATCATCTTACGTTTCAATCTTCTTCACATTTGGTCTCGTTTAGTAGAACCCTTCTTTGCAAGTTATTAGCGTATTAGGTTCGTTCCCTTTGAATATTTCTCTTTTCAATGCTACTACAGTAATATTATTAGTAGTAATGATAACAGCATTGCAGATAAAATAATATTGTAGTGATAATGATGGTAATAGGGTAACAGCATTAGTAACAAACATCCTGTTTATGGCTATTGTCATAAAAATTTATGTCTATTTTTTGTGTTCAGAAATGAGAATATGATTTGTATCTACTTATTTCTTCAGTATCAGACTTTGGTTTCCTTCCATCTGCTTAGTATTTAATGATGATGCAACTGACTCTTCTTTTTATTAACTTTTAAACAATGTCTTGTTCTCTCCCTCCTTCTAGACCATTGGTTCCCGACCCCAGGGTCGACACAAATTAAGGTCGCTAGGGTATTACTCAGGGTTGTCAGAGGGTCTTACAAAAATATATCTATAGTTCACAGCTGTTCACATTTTTATTTTATTAATATAACTGATTCACCTTAGTTAGACAAGGTAAAGATTCTACTGGGCACATAGTAGCTTTTTTTTCTTTCCTGGTTAAATTGTTTTGAAATTCATTATGCTAGCAAATATAAACTGAAAAGTAGTAACGATAGCTCATAAACATTTTGCAAGTACAGGTAACTGTTACATGAAATGGTTGTATTTAGTATTACAATTAGGGTCGCTACTCCAGGTTAAGACTACATTTAGGGTTGCAACCAAAAAAGGTTGGGAAACACTATTTTAGACACTAATGTATTTTTCAGGGTGGAATATGATGCCTATCGTAGCGACCTTGAAATGTTATCGCAACAACCCAGGACTGAGATCAGTAGCATCAAACTAGAAGAGGCGCAGAGGAACTTTAGTATGCACAAGGCCCACTATGACAGATTGAGGGCAGATGTATCAATTAAACTAAAATTCCTGGATGAAAACAAGGTTATAAAGCATTCTTTGAACCATATTAGCATAATTTTATTTTTCAATTGCAAATCGGTCAATAATTGAAATTGAACTGCACTACATCCTGGATGCTGTTCTTGTTAATATTTCTTTGGTGTATTGATAGATTATTACTTAAGATCTTTACTACAATAGTTACAACTAATATTACTTGAATCTTTAGGTAAAAGTAATGCACAAGCAGTTGCTATTATTCCACAATGCTGTTTCGGCATACTTTAGTGGTAATCAGACGGCCCTAGAAGCAACCCTCAAGCAATTCAACATTAAACTTCGCAGCCCCAACACAGCTCCACCTTCTTGGCTCGAACAGTAAGTATAGTTTAGAGTTTTCTTGGTATTTGGGAGCATTACTTCTCTGTGATAGGTAATGTTATCTTTTCTTACAAAGTATTAATGCCCTTACTTTCTCTTCCATTTTGGGCATAAGTTCAGGATACCTCACTGGTATTGACAAAGGATTAAGGTGTGTGATTTATGTAAGAGCAAATATCTGCGTTTCTCCAACCAATATTTGTTACAGGTGTACAATATTGCCTTTTTACGCATGATGCCAGGATTAGTATGGTGTCCATACAAGATTATAGTGAGCTTTCACCATAACTGTAAAAAGGTTTGAACTATCTTGCCCTTGGCTGCGTTGTCTCTGGATCTTCTGTGTTTTCAGCTCTTCCTGCATTTTTAACCTTCATCTGTAAGATCAAATATTTTCCTTCCTAGATATTGACCTGTCCTTTGTAAGACAGAAATATTTAGGTCAAGCCCATTTTAGTGAAGATTTGATGGTTTTCCCTATTTTTATCAAACAATGAAAAAGTTTGATATTTAATTGATAATTCATTTAAAATTTGGGTTTTTAATAGTTCTCATCTTGCATTTTGGTGTGATATGTCTATAATAACTTCGAGTTTTAGACAATCCTTGTAAGGTAGCTTTAATGTGTCGCGAGCCCAATTTTTAAATATAATTGTGGCTTTTTAATTAGCATAATTCATTATGATTAGATCTGAGTGCTGAACAATGAAGGAAGGTCACAGTATGTACACTATTATGTTTTCTGAACTGAAGTAATTTAGATTCTGTGTGAAAGAATTCTAACATGAAGATACAAATCCTCATTTTACATCTACTTTCCAAAACAAGCAATTTTTGACTTAGCAAAGTTATTGGTTCAAAAGAGAGTGATTTATTTTGTATTAGGAATTAGCATTTGATGGTCTGAATGAGGTATCAAATAAAAAAGGTAAGAGAACTCGTATTATGTACAAAAAAGGCTTTGAGATTTGAATGTGTATAAATATTACCAAGACAATGGTGCTTCATTGTGTAGCCCAGATGTAGATAATTTCCCACTAAGAAGTTTTGTTTTTCTCTATATTTCTACTAATTTATTGTATTGTTTTTGAAATTTCACAGAACTAGTCTAACTTAGTTTTTTTTTTTTTAATTGCTATAGTATCCTTTGAATCAAGTCTTTAGTTCCTTATGGCCATGGCTATCATGTTTTGCCTACTACTTAGTAGGGAAATTCATAGTGTTTCATGTATTTTTTTATTTTTTTTTTCTATTGTTTTATATGGATTTTAACAAATAAAGATGAGGGAATTAAGGTATCATATTGGATTTTATAGATCCTTCGGATTCCTGTTAGTAGTAACAGAATAAAATAAGGTGTGAATGTAAAGGCGGGTTTACACGGTTGAAAGGTTCATTGAGCGTGGTTCGACAGACGAGTGTTTGAGGTGATATTCGAACCTGTGAAGGGGGTACAGTGAACCCTCGTTTATCGCGGTAGATAGGTTCCAGTCGCGGCCGCGATAGGTGAAAATCCGCGAAGTAGTGACACCATATTTACCTATTTATTCAACATGTATATTCAGACTTTTAAAACCTTCCCTTGTACGTAGTTCTGTTAACAAACTACCCTTTAATGTACAGAACACTTAATGCATGTACTACAGTACCCTAAACTAAAACAGGCACAAATATTAAAGGTGATTTTATATCATGCATTTCCTAAACACGCTAAAAAGCACGATAAAAAATGGCAACCAATGTTTTGTTTACATTTATCTCTGATCATAATGAAGAAACAAACTGGAGGTAGAGCTTTGCTTATTACCCAGACATATTTCCCATACTTTTCCCTTAGAACTACATCACATCTTCCTACTTTAGATATATATATATATATATATATATATATATATATATATATATATATATATATATATATATATATATATATATATATATATATATATATGTGTGTGTGTGTGTATATATATATATATTTATATGTATACACATATACATACCTACATATATACATAAATACATGCATATATATATATATATATATATATATATATATATATATATATATATATATATATATATTACTGTATATATATGGGTTATGGAAAAAATCCGCGAAGTGGTGAATCCGCGATGGTCGAACCGCGAGGTAGCGAGGGTTCACTGTATTCGGTTTTCGAACACACTAGTCAAACGGTTCGAAGAAAGTCTGTTCTAGCCCGAATTTTGTGGGCGGAGCTTCATTGTCCACAAACCTTATGCATTTGTGGCTGACTCCTCCTCTTCGAACTGTTTGACAAGTAGGTCCGTCAACCGGGTTCGACGAAGCGTTCGATCGTGTAAACCCTGCTTTAACTTCATAGTAATTAGTTAATTTTTTTTTTTACATTTATTCTTATGTTTAGTGATGATTCTAGTTAGAAAGATTTACCATTAATTGTGAGGAATTTTAAGTGCTAAGTGCTAGCATTACTTCACAATATCGACTAGTTAGTTGTAGACATTGGCTCCTGATACCTGAAGGTAAGCATAATTTCATGAAATTTAAGAGCTAAAGGTAATCATTGTGTAATGAAATTGTAGACTAATTTCAGACATCAATTTGACTATTTAAGTGAAATTGTTTCATGAAAGTTTAGGACCAATTAAAACCCCCTTTTTTTTTTTACAAGCGTTCGGCTAGGTTTTGTTTAAAAATTTCACGATCTGATGAGTGATGCAACAGGAAAGTTTAGCCATTATTGGAGATAAATATTAAGAAGATTTTATATTTGGCATATGTTTTGCATGAGTCTACCTGTTTTTTTTTTTTTATATTGTGTAGTAGTAGTAGTAAAAACCTATCTTAGAAGGTCTTTTGTTACAGGTAGTAGCTTTGTATAGTAGTGCAAGTGGACTGAGAATATTTTTCTAACCTGTAAATTCTATTTGCTTTTAAGAATATGATTATTTGTTTTTATTTGAACCTGTACCATGATTTATTTGTAAAATTATCATCGAGAAATATTTAAGGAATAATCTTGTGGTTAGAAGTTACGTACATTGCAAATATTACAAATGACAAAGTTTTTACAATTTAGTGTACTTACTGGTTCAAAACATTATATAGTTCTTGGGTATAATTTATGCTTTTGCAAGGAAATAATTTTATTAGATTTTTAACCTCTGGTATTTTAATTGTTTTTCAAAATTTGCATTTTTATACTGTACAGTATTAGAAAAGAACAATGGAAATATTTTTTTTTCACCTATTGTTATATATATATCTTTAGATTTCTTGTATACTGTATACTAAAATTTAGTTTAAAAAACTCAATTTACAACATTTATTGAAATAGGCTACAACCCCAATATTTCACACATTAAGCATTCCCTAAAGATTGCTATCCAAGCATTTACTAATAAGTCATTTTAAATAAGTTGCTATTATTTTAGTTAACTTGGGAGCCACTTTATTTCAAGGGTCTAGATTAATTTCTGCTTGAATTCTTTTCAACGCAGCCTTAAAATAGTTACTGCTCGTCCAACCATTACTGCATCACCGTAAATGTGTTGGAAGACCTATATATATATATATATATATATATATATATATATATATATATATATATATATATATATATATATATATATATCTCATCCTGTTTGCTGTTGTCATGCATGGTTACACTCTTGTCTCGGCCAACATTTTCCCGAATGTCTGAATTCGCTGTGTTGTCATTTCTGGTACTCCCTTCTATGTCGTTTAGTTTCTGAAAAGTGGAGCAGCAGTATCCCTGATCTCTTGTCCATTGCAGTCTACTCATCACATAACGCACGCCACTAATTGGGGACAACATTCACCAACACATTCATTTGTGTGTTATTTTCATCATCATAGATGTTAGCCCGGGGTTTTATTTTGTTGCTTCTCTTACCATTGCTTTGAAAACCTTACCCAATTGTCACCTACCCAGCAACTCGCCTCATTTATGATTCAATTGCTGAGTAAACCACCATCTAAATAGGTTGCAGTAATGCTAATGTAGTGTAAGGGGGCCCACATGTAGCCATTATTTCTTTTGTTTTGGTT
Organism: Palaemon carinicauda; assembly: GCF_036898095.1. Lineage (NCBI taxonomy): Eukaryota > Metazoa > Arthropoda > Malacostraca > Decapoda > Palaemonidae > Palaemon > Palaemon carinicauda. Next base: position 119,494,718 of record NC_090743.1, on the reverse strand, counting down.
TTTTATTTAAGGCTAGACATTTTTATTTTCAGTTATATTCTAGTTTGGTATTTTTTGCTTACTTTTCAGATCTGTGCCAGAGACGTTTCAGACAATTTTTGGTAGTCTAAACTCCCCAACCAAGTAACATAAGCCATCACTTTCACATTCTCATAACTATAAATCATTTCAGGCAAGTAATATTGCTTAGTGTATTTGTTATTGTATACATGTAGCCTATTCCCCCTACCAGCACTCACTCCCTGTAATAGTAAGGAAGAAGGTCTTGTTCAGCCTTGCCGGTATCCAGAGAGGTACCTTTATAATAGAAAGCATAAAGGAAAGGGAAATTTTTGAGTTTTGCTTCTTTTCACTTGGGCACATTACTTTAGTTGTGGAACGTGATTCTTGCATGTAAATATCCATGTGTCTTTGGTATTATGGTGTAGGATTGAGGTTCAGTAATGAAGAAAGTGATACAGGTATATTGGAGGCTTTGGGTTTCGTGGTGAATTGAGCTACGGCAAGGATACCAAATATTGAGGCTTTATATTAGAATAGTTAGTGTATTCTGGGATTGGGAAATGAGATGTGGTAACCAAACTAGGTTTTGCAGCAGCTTTTGAGAACGTTGAATCTTTCAAAAACTGCTTTGGGATGGTATCTTAGAGACATTTCAGTGACATAAAGACCCCACAATTGGGCAACATGTACAGCGTGTCTTCCTCATCACACAAGGTTATAACGATGCTTTGTAATGTCACTTTGCATCTGGCTGTATTCCTTTTTATTTTATTTCTAATCTATTAATAATATAATTGGATATACATTTATGAATAGCAATATTTTTGGACTATTACTGATTAATGAAAACTGCACCTTTATACACAACATTGTGGGCCTTCTATGTAAGTGTCATGATGAGTCTTACTATCCCTTCCTACATTACAAGATGATGAAAACTGGTATTTCATCTCTAGAATGATTTCATGAGGGGCTCATTTGGTATACTGTAGTACCCAGTAATTTAATTTCTCCTTTGCCTTTCCTTGTCTTTCTCTGCCCATGGCTAAATGAGTTTGTCGACCCTCAAGTAAGACTAGGTACTGTAATGTTAATGGATATTTATACAACAAAATTTTCATAACCAAGTTGAATAGAGTAACCAAGTTTGAGACCATAACTGTTCTTTAACCTTTTCAGTTGGTCTGTTGATTTTGAACTGCTTGAAGGCAACTCTTGTTCTTGCCTTTTAAGTTACTTAAGTCAAGTATATCTGAAACCATTCACATGTCTTTAGTTAGTGATCATGAACTAGTCTTGGCGAGTGATCATGAACTCATAGAGCCTTTTTCAGGATTTGCATTTTGGAGACTTCTCTTGATAAGATTGGAAATATTCTCTTCCATCTGTATATGGAACAAATACTTTCACGTTTGATAGAAAAATAAGATGACGAAAGAAGCATGCAACCCATGTATTTTTTTCCTTAATTTGTTGATCACTCTCTGTAAAATAATTCATATATGACACTATATAATGAAGTAAGGCCAAGTTTACTGTGCTGATTCATTCTAATAACTTTATATTCTGTTATTCATCTTCAGTAATCGGGGACGATTCTTTGCTTGTACATTAGCTGTCATAGTGTGGCATGCACACCAGAGATAAGTGTGTGTGGTGTGAGAAACTTTATAATATACTATATAGTTAAAACCAATGCTGATGACATGTCGAGTCGCAGTTTTAATTTCCGGATTTTGGGAGTCAGAGCTTATTTGGTCTCCTCGCTTTTGTAATTTTATTTTGTAAAAGTTTTAACATGTTTTCCTTAACTTGTTCTTGGAGGCTTTTGATACAGTTACTTTTCACGATGTCAGACTTCTGCAGTGCATGACATTGGGAAAAACGGCTATAGTTCTCAGGTCACTTGTAAGGGATGAAGCCTTGCTTTAGGAAAATAAAAATAAAATATACTCATTTGCAGATTATTTCCTGAAGTTATACATGCTATTGCTAAGGAATTCCTTATAATCAGCCCTAGATTAAGGGTGTATTACATGAAAATTTAAGCTCTTGCATTGAAATTTCAGTAAAAGTGATTAATGAATTCATTTAAGGTTCCTAACTGCATACTAAATTTCTTGTTCCCTGTATTTGTGGGGTTGTTGAAGAAGCTGCTTTTGTCTTACTGGTCTTCCATTCTTCCTACAGGGGTGAATACTAGTGAAGATGTTTGTATACTGATGATGCCAATGTCACATGCATCGGGGTGGGGAGATGTATTAGGAGATCCATGAGTCGCCAATTATGTCGGTCAATTTTGAAGTCGAGACGAATTTGAGTGCTGTTTTTAAGCATGTTATTCTACCCCTCATGAGCGAGGATATTTGTGATGAGAATTTTTGATAGAAGTTAAAGGAAATATTCTATGCATTTTTGTGAATGGACTTGTACGACAAATGAAGGACGAGAGAAACCGTTGCAGTTTGATTTTGATAGTGGTGAAACATACCGGTATTTATTTTGTATGAAACACATATCTGATGGTAAGGTTGACAGACAGACTGCAATGTATAAAACTTGAAATGATTTATGAACATGAAAAGTGTATAAAAAACTGCTCCATTCATTACCACTGAATGTAACAGTGTAATTTTTCATATCCTGTATGTTAGGTGGATCTGAGAACAGGATCACTTACACTGCAGTTAACTATTTGCTAACTATACAGCTTTTGAAAGAAAATCTTTCTTGTTGGGTGTATTTGGGAATGTAAGTTCAAATCTCAAGGAGCCTTGCTTATTTCTACTTGCAAATCACAAGATTGCTTCATTTAATACAGCTGTACATTATAGCACCGCTTTGTAAGTAAAGAGCCGACACTACAATTTCGTCGGAGAAGTTGGTTTGTGATAAAACTAATCTTGTAATACCAGGAGAATGGTATAGAAATGTAGCAACTAATGTTACTATTGTCAGATTTACATGTAAAAAAAAAAAAGCTTTTTCATACAGTATAGATGGCCTAGTCCTGATAAGTAAATATTAGTTATCAAGAAGTGTAACCAAATCTGTCTGTCATAGACTCGTATTAGATAAGTTTACTGTGTTGTACTTAATTACTGAAGTGCCGTGTCCTGGACGTTGGGGGTCAGTCGCCTCCAACTATATTGTAGAGGAGTTATATTGTTGCAAAATATTTTATAATTGAAGTTACCTAAATTGCTTTTTAAGTATAAATTGCTTGCTAAGTACATCAGCTTTATTCAACTGCTTCAGTGTTCTGTACGTAAAAGGTTTTAATTTCTAAAATTGGATAAAATCGTGCTATGAACTGTTAGAAATATTTTGCATTGCTTAATGTTTTTACATTATTAAGCATGTTTAACATAGCTTAAAATGTAGTCATTTCCGAATATGGCTGTGACTTTCTTCTGCATGTCGTTGATTACTCTGATTTTTCAAAATTTTAGTAAACTCCCAAAGAATATGGCAATATATCTTATTGATTTGCCTTGTGCTTTACCGCAGGAGGTTTTGTTGTAAAAGGAAGTTTTCCTCGTATGAATAAATAAACTAGAGAAAATTAGTTAATGGTATTGTATAATCATCAAGAAAACATTATATTTAGGTATCCCTTGTCTTAAAATACAAAATAGTTGTACAGTATTTGTATTATCAGTTGAAAATAGGTGTTTGTCGGATGGTATCTCTTGAATTTTAGTTGTGATTTTAAAGAATGCTTTGATTTTATCTCTAAAGATATGCTTTGAATAGATTTTATTAGTTGGCCTTTGTATCATCACAGCAGCATCCTGTAAATTGCTTCGTTTAAGCTCTCCGATGTTTCATTGAGTTGCTATTTTGTCCAGGTATGGAGCTGAACTTTCTGCCAACCATTCTGCCAAGCCATTTCGTTAAGTTATGTTTTTCAGCACTTAGATTGTGTTCTCACTAATTAAGGGTTTTCAGCTCTTAACCTCTTAAGTGTCCCTACAACTATTAGAAATTTGATCACCACTTTTCAAGAATTCAAGAAATTTTTGATTACTTAAAATTTTTGTGGTCGAAGTACTTGAATGTTTGGAATTTTATAGTGCCGGGCTTCAATATTCTTGTAGAAAATTTAATTTATTGCTAATCCAAAATTTTAAATCTTGGGTAGAGACCTGCGTCTTCCTTACTGCTACATATACCATTCTTCCCTAACTGGTAACGTCTTTTGTTGCTGTGCTAAAAGGGTGTTTAGGTAACAATCTCCTCTGTGGATTTGCTGAGATTTTGTCTTTACTAACATATTCTACATTTTGAAGAACTTATCTTTTGTTATTCCTTAATGGAGTATGTAGTTGAATTAAAAGTAGAATTTTTACTTTTAATTTTTGATGGAACTTTATCGCTCTTTTACAGATTTTTTTTTTTTAAACCAGTACAGTATGTTGACATTATTTAAATGGATATTCAGGAATAATCCGAGTAGTCCAATTGTAATAATCATTTTGTGGCTGGATGTCAAATACCTTTCATCAGTTGTTATGGATATTTTTTTTTTTTTATTGAAAACTTTACTCTGAAAATTGTGGTTTAAGCTTTACATTCAGACACTGTATTATTATAAACCATTCCTGATGCCAGCCAATTCTTGTTTCCAGCTAACAAGGAAAAAAAAGACTTTTTATTATATATAAAAAACCAGAGTTACTAATGGTTGTAAAACCGAAAGCTTCAAATATCCAGTGTTAGAATGTTATTCTGTGCACCAGCATCGTTACTGCCAACCCCCAAAGTAGCGGGCTTCTTTCAAATTGCAAAGGTTGCATGATGTTTTCCTCTTTCTAATTGTGACTTGTCTGGCTTTATTGCTCGACAAAACTTACCATTGCCAGTTTATTTACTGTCGGCCAAATGCCTTTTATTTATCTTTTCATTGGATGGCTTTTCATAAGGTTACTTTGATATGATTGACTGATTTTTATATACATATTTTTTTTTGTTTTGTTGCAGAAAGTGAATGCTCAGGCTAAAGGATTTTTTTATTTTTCTATGTAGCTGCGAGGAACAAATGTAAGTAGACGCTGACATTTAGTTACACGAACTGCGATGATTGTGAAGATGCATTGTATGGCAGACTGATATTTAGAGATTTATGTACTGTATTTGTAAATCATGAACTAGAACTTTGTCAAAATTATAACAGTGTTTGTATTCCAAAACTTATAAGCAGTTGATCCTGTGAATTAACAATGTTTTGAACAATTTGGCAAATCTCAGTGTAAACAGGTTTGATATCTTCATTCTCATGTTTTAGTAATTAATGATTTAAGATAGTTAAAATTGGACAAATCATGGGCAAGTAAATGTCACTTAATGCCATATGCTTTATTAATAGGGCATTATATTACAGAAGAAATATGGCTTCGTATTTTTTACTGTAAAATCCGATTCGTGTGTTAAACCCACGTGTATGATACTTGTAGTTTTTGTGTAATGACCTAGTAATGCCTAAGAAATATTTGCAATATTTATGTATCATTTATGTTTTTTTTTTCTTTTATTTCACAATATACCCAAGGTAGGGGTATGCAATTTCTTAGATGGAAGAAAATGCCTTATCATTGAAGTCCAAGATGGTTGATTGACAAGTGATATACAGTACTCTACAATGTGGTTGAATATGTTTAAAAACCTGGTGAAATTTTTTTTTTTTAATCAAGCCGCTCTTGCGTATTGTAGGAAGAAAAATACCACTATTAGTAATCATTCTAGTCAATTTTGTATGGTTACATAAAATTTTACTATTACAGTATGTAGTCAAAAGTATAGCAGACCATTTGTAACATGATACCAAAATTAAGAAAGCTAAAGAACCAGAAATCAATCAAGACATTACCATGTAATGGGTTTTGTCATTTTCTGTCTTAATCTAGTCATCATCTATCATGTCTCGTAATTATTTTTTTCTTTGATACCACAACGGAAAAAAGTCGTCTTGACGTGGAGCCCCTAAACTACCACTACTCTTTCAAAGAAAAAAAGTTATGAATGGGTTGTAATTTTCTTAAAGGGTGGATGTTCCATTACACAAACCTTTTATGTGCATAACTCTCTACACACCAAGTAAAGTAAAGTACAGCATCCAATTGTATTTTTCTTGTTCTAGCAGGCAATAGTGTGTGTAACACGTCGAAGGGTCCTGAAAAAAATCTATAGATAGTCTAGGGGTTCGTTCACTTTTCCGTTTGCTTGTGGTTTCGCATCAATCAAGCCACTAGTGCTTGCATATGCCTTGCTGGTTCCTATACTAACTTTGATTTACTGTTACTCCAATTACATTTCTGGTCATTTCAGAATATTTTTCTTAATATTTTATGTAACTTGACAGATAAATTGTTTCTTTATTTAGTTTTAACAGTGGGGGACCTTAACAAAATACAGTAGACTTTATCTAGTTTGGACTGCAACTGATAACTATTCTTCTGTTATAAGTGCTTATACATTCCTTATTCCTTCTTGATTATGCAAAATTTAGAAGAAAAAAAATTGTAATTCACAGGTAATGAATTAAAAAATTTATTTAAAGATATTGGAAATGAAAAGTATAAAAATTTATGTATATAACAACTTACACCTTTTGGTGTTTGTATAATATATATTAAGATTAATTAGAAAATTAAAATGACTTGAAGGTATCATGTTAGGAATGAAAATATAAATTTTATTTAATGTCATTAAGTGAATGGTACAACCGTTCCTAATTTGTACATATTTTAATATTGTACCAGAGTTTTTCTGGTTACTCTTTACAATGGAAAATGTAAAATATTTGTTAAGTTCGATATTCCTAAGAATTTTTTTTTTTTTTTCCAAGTTGTTTTGGGTGTGTTGTTTGTATGTGCCTGTATTCATTTACAATGGTGATCATCATGCTATTTTATTTTTAAGGTTTGTTATAATTATCGCTGTGTTTTTAGATATGAACAAAGGTATGGACAAGGAAACTTCAGTCTGAAAAGGGAAAGAGGAAGTCTTGTTACTCTTAGTCTTTATTACCTCTTCTCTCGAGGAGAAATGCTTTGAGTATTGCATTGTTCTTTCTTTTTTTTCATGTAAACTGAACTACTTATTTAAAGTTTTATGTAATTTTCCATATATTCATTTAATGTAACTTCAAATTAACTCTAAGAGGAATGCAAGCGCTGACATTGTTTCTATAAAGACTAAGAGAACAGCTAGAACAAAATGATCCAATTTTTCTTTCTTCACCTTGTTCCTACCTTGCGTTCAGGTTTGAAAACATAGAAGAATTAAGTGTTCAACGTTATAGGCTAACTAATTGGTTTTGTCAAGTGTAACGACACCTGTAGTTGTATATACTGATTTTGCATTTTCAGAGATTGTTTATGCCTTAGGAAACTGTGTGCAATAGTATGTTCTTTTACGCGTGAGATTCTTGTTGATGAGAAGTACTGGGCGTTTTATAAGTTTATAGAAAAGGGATAAAGTATTTAGATGAAAATCAATTTTGTTTTATATAGCTTTGCTAAGAATTAGTGGTAAGGATATTGATAGATCTCTCTAATTTCTCGTGCTCGCGAAAGTGAGGCAGGAAATGTCTTTCCCCTTAACTGTATTTCCTTTTCGTTTTCAAGCGATCTTATCATTTGGGACATGGTCATGTCTTCACATAGTATTCCCCCCCCATGTCATCGGGCTTATGTATAACACATTTGTCAAAGAATTAGCGGTGTGTCTGTTTTTAATAGCTAGGATATGTTGATGGGCTCTGTTGCATTTACCCACATATTAGACTTAATCTTTCACTGTCGTAATGTATCGAGAGCCGTCGTCGTAGTGCAATTTATGGTTTGGAGAGTATTGAAGCAGTAGGTTTAATACAGGAACCAGGTTTATTGGTAAAATGACACTAGGTCTCACTTGCGTGGTGTACTGTATCAGACTTAGAACGTATTTAAAATGTATATTTTTAAAGATTTAATCTACTCTCTATAGGGGTGTATCAGTTCTTTTGTAGGGATATGTAATAGGAAGGAAATTAGTAAAGTATATAGTCAAGAAATGGTGATATATAAGAGAACAAAAGGAGATAAAATATAACATTTCCTTTATTAGAATCAATTTGATATCTGATTAATGAACTGTTATTTTTGGCCCTTTCCCTTATAAATTGCCCTTCGTTCAATTTGAACTTTCCCCTTCTCCCTAAGATATTCTTTGCAACCTTAACTGTTTTGGTTTGTCCAGGTTCATGACTATCCATTTCCCACCCGTCATTCAGAACTCGATACTTTAGAGCCAGCTAGCGAGATTTAGAAATGTGATTCAGTGGTCAGGTTATACTACTGAATATTCTAATTATTGAAGAACCCAGTTTGCTAGTAGCTAATTCAATTTTCACAGGTATGCTGCATTGGCTCGTCATTAAGATTTAAAAGTAAATCACGGAAACATGGGCTGCTGTTTAACAATTGCATTTGCTGCAATATCATGAAATTAAACTTCAAATAGAATTTGGCATTACCTGTAGGAAATAAAATTGTACTGTATTATGAAAAAGGTAAAAATGTACAGATTGTTTGATGGCTGATTTTGTGTAGTTTTTGCCAAAATTAGGGCAAATTTTAAAACTGCTATTGCCTGCATATTAAGTAAAATTATGATTGGTGCTTGGACCATATTATTTTATGGTAGAGCCATAGCAGTTGTCCGTGAGACATCAATTTAGATTAATGCTTTGATAAATCAGAACTTCAATGTATTTAGTGAAATCATGCTGTGCATATTTAATTGTTGGTGCAATCATTTTGAAATGGTTTATATAAGCTCTACCCTGGTAAATCAGGGGCAATATTTCCTTATAGGGTTCAAGACAGACTGCAACATTTTGAAGTGTAAGTCTTTATATTTTTATTATTGTAATTTCAATTTCTTTTCCCTTTAGTCTTTTCATCTCATTATTCCACCTCCCTAAGGGGAAAACATACGTTTCACTGTAGACAAGGCCCCCCCAAGAGAAAAGGATTTCGGCTCTGAGGTCTAATTAAACTCCTGTTTATTTAGCCTGCGATTTTAATTTTTCTACAAAGTATTTCAACAAATTCGTAGAACAGGCTATCCTGTTTAGTTCTTTATTCAAGGGTGCCTTTCTTAAAATGCCTGTCCAGATTTTACAAAGTCCTTAGACAATAGAATTGCATATTTAAGTTTTCCTGCTTCAGTGAAGTGAGAAAACAGGTTTAATAAAAAATAATGTAATAGGAACTTACAAATCACAGGTATTAAGATTTATTAATACCCAGTTATCTTTATTTCTGCTCAACAAATGTAATTTAAATTAGCTTGCGTCAATAAGTTTTGATTTACGCCGTAAAACCTTATCCAAAGTCACTTCCTTCAAGATGATAGTGTATTAAATTCAGGGATATTTCCAGAATACAATTAGCTTTGCACTAGTTGATAAATTTCAATACACATTCCTGTTAGTATCTTTATAAAGTCATAAACTAATATTTAGCTTACAAGAGGGATACAGTACCTCAGAAGCTGTATTTGCAGCATCAGGTTGTGGAGAGTGCAATAGATTTCATTAAAGCTTTTTTTTTTTTTTGGTACTGGTGGATGTTTGGTAATTTTGCCATAAGACAAAGTCGCCGTACTAGTTTCGCAACTGTATTGAGAGGCAGCTGAGCTGTATGTCATCAATGTAAGACTTGTCTTTCAGTGGGTAAATGAACCTAGAGCCCCATAATTGCTCTTTCAAATAAGATCTTTTCCAGAGCAGATTCACTAATAGTTAGCCTTGGTCATTTTGTACGCATTAGTTCCTGATAAGGAAGGTAATGAACTGAGGTCATCGTGAAAAGCAGGAATTTTTGTTATGTAATAAATAATAGAACAATGTATTACTGAATAATGTCTCTTATTTACCTTATCTCGGAATTTGAAGAACTGATGTGCCATCATACACTGATGATAAACCAAATGATAGGCTTTTATGAATGCCAGTACTCGACAAAGTATGGCTTTGGGTACACTATGTTAATGTTTATCAGCAATAAATTTCACAAGGAACTTCAATAAAAATAAATTTGTTCAACAAAATGCACTTTATCTTAATACTGTACAATATTTAAATTGGTTACTTGCGGGCAAAATTACTCTCCATGTGTGCCGATCCCCTCTGCATCGAACTCACTCTTGATTTTACCCGATCTTCGATCGAGCCACGCGAGGCAGCTGCAAGAAGATTACTCCTGCAAATACAGGATAAACAGTACATTAATACCATAACATTCACTGAAAAAAAATAAACCCATCAATCATAATTGGCATTTAAATTTATGAAGGTTGTAATTGGCATTCAAATTTATTATAATTGACTAACCAGAAATTAATCATAACCAAGGAAAGAAATATGGCAAATACTATTAAATTTTGACGTACTTAATAGCATGCTAAGTTACAACTACATTCTATTCCACTATTACCTGGTTGTTAAAAGAACATTAAATTATTATTACTACTACTAGCTATGCTACAAACCTAGTTGGAAAAGCATGATGCTATAAATGCAAGGGCTCCAACAGGGAAAAAATAGCCCAGTGAGGAAAGGAAATAACCGAAAGTAATGAAAAAAATAAGATATTTTAAGAATAACATCATTAAAACATCAACTATAAGTTAAACAGGGTGACAATTATCTTTTTGAATACAATTGCTGCAAGTTTAAACTTGAAGTTTCCCCAACAAAGTTGATTTGCAAAGCATTATACCCTGCATCTGACCACTCACCTTCTAAATTTACCTACATCCTTTTCCATAGCCTCTTCTTTCCTCTTCTCTTCAGCATATCTCTGAACGTTCTCCTTTCGATCTTCATCCCTTTTCCGCGCTGCTTCCATCATTTCTTGCCGTTTCTTCTCCATATCTTTTTCTGACAACTTCTGCTGACCTTTCCCCTGGTTGCCTCTACTCGAGTCTCCTCCGTATTTCCTGTCTCGGCTACGACTTCTGCTCCTAGAGTGATCTCGAGGATGTCTGTATTTTCCACCAAATTGATTTTGATTTCTTCCCCTTTCATTTTTTCTGTAATTATCATGATTTCTTGGTCTGTCTTCATATCTCTCTCTGCTCCTTTCCCCACCTCTGTTATCACCCATAAATGTGTCTCTCCCTCTGTTGTCATACCTCCTCCTCTCAAAATCTCTATTGCTATATCTCTGGTCTTGGTTAGGATTTCTATTATCTTGCTTTTCACTGGTATCCCTCCATCTTCTGTGATCATCTCTCCGATCTTCAACCAAGTTTTTCTTTTCTTTTGATTCAAGCTTTTTCTAAAAAGACAAAAAATACATAAATGAGTACACAAGTTTGATCTGAATTTTGTTTTTCTGCAATGCAGATATTTATGGCATTTCCTGGTGAAAAGATGGAATACTGTACAGTAATATGCAGCAAAATTATTTTTAATAATTTGAATAAGGCACAAAGCTCAATTCAACTGCCAAAACAATATATACAGTATATATTAAAAAAAAAAAATAAACATTCACAGAACATTATAATTCACAAGTCTAAACACTAAATTTGTTTACTGAAATTTATCCTTTGTCATAGCGTCGAATAGAAAACGCTATTAAAATGGCAAGGCCAACTTGACCTTCAAATGAAATTTTTTTTTTTTTGTGTCGCCATCACCCACCCTCCATATCACCACACCCAACCACCTGTCATGTACTGAGAGGCGAATGAAAAAGAGATCCCAAGCCGAAATAAACAAAAAATATTATGAATTACGTACTGTAGTCCTAACCACTAGCCTCATGTATTGCACACCTTGAGCAAAACGGAGAGGGAGGGAGGGAAGTATCTCTTTTTGAAGTAAAGTATAGAAATAATAAATTTAACTACAGTAGTTTATGAATCTAACCTTAATACAGAAAAGGCTGAATATCATATTTTCCAGAGAAGGGAAGGTGATAAACAATAAGAACAAACAAATACTATTCAAAACCAGTAAATTAAATGGTCGTCTGTTCGAACAGTGCATAAAGTCTCGTATATAAGAACTTTGAAAGACGTGAACCTTTAAATTAGAAATTATTCAATCTAAAAAAAAAAATATTGTTCAAACTGTACATTGTCTCATAAGAACTTTGAAAAATGTAAACCTGTAAATAATTATAAAATATTCAAATAAGTACAAAAAAAAGAAAATGACAATTTTTTTCAAAAAGGACTTCAATATGCACCAATAGCTGTGAAAATTCTTGATACATATAAAAAGTTAACTAGCTTTGGGGCTGGACAATTATGAGGTTAAAAACAATCAACTTAGGAATGTATTTCATTCCTATTAATAATAATAATAATAATAATAATTGCTAAGCTACAATCCTAGTTGAAAAGCAGGATGCTATATGGCCAGGGACTCCAACAGGGAAAATAGCCCAGTGAGGAAAGGAAACAAGGAAAAATAAAATAGTTCAAGAACAGTAACATTAAAATAAATATCTCCTATATAAAATATAAAAACTAACAAAACAAGAGGAAGAGAAATAATATAGAATAGTGCCTGAGTGTACCCTCAAGCAAGAGAACTAACCCAAGACAGTTGAAGACCATGATACAGAGGCTATGACACTACTCAAGACTAGAGGACAATGGCTTTATTTTGGAGTCTCCTTCTCCTAGAAGAGCTGCTTTCCATAGCTATAGTCTCTCTTCTACCCTTATGAAGAGGAAAGTGGCCACTGAACAACTACAGTGCAGTAACCCATTGGGTGAAGAAGAATTGTTTGGTAATCACAGTGTTGTCAGGTGTAAGAGGACAGTAGAATATGTAAAGAATAGGCCAGACCATTCAATGTGTGTATAGGCAAAGGGAAAATGAACCGTAACTAGAGAGAAAGATCCAATGTAGTACTGCCTATCCAGTCGAAGGGCCCCATAACTCTAGCGGTAATATTTCAACGGGTGGCTGGTGCCGGGTACTGTACCCAAATAGCTAGAAGATGAAGCCAACTGAAAACTGGAATTATCCCCATAAATACTGTACTTGAAGGAGGGTGTAATCACAACTAAAGGCAAGGGAATTGGAAATATGCATCGTTCAAATTCATTTGAGACCATGCAATCCCTTTTCCTGATAGCTAACAGGACTTTGGTTAAAGATTCATTAAAAATCGGGGACACTATTGTATCTTATTTCTCTTCCTCTTATTTTGTTAAATTTTTTTACAGTTTATATATGAAATATTTATTTTAATGTTGTTACTGTCCTTAAAATATCTTATTCTAATTGTTAATTACTTCTCTTATTTACTTTCCTCACTGGGCTATTTTCCTTGTTGGAGACCCTGGGCTTATAGCATCCTGCTTTTCCAACTAGGGTAGTAGCTTAGCAAGTAATAATAATGATAATATACTGTAGACTGAATTCATGTTATTACCTTTTACTTTGCTCTATTAAAGGTTCTAACAATCCCTACTATCACTGCGGAACTACTGTAGTCACTGTAAGAAACGTCTTTTTAAATGTAATTGTGAATTCAATATTAAATTAGATTGTGATCCTGTTTATTTATCTGAATCCCTCTTCAACAACTCCCAATCACCATAATTCTTTGTGTCTGGTTTGGAATTGCTATTATCTTAGGGAATTTCATTTGGATCATGAGACTGTTCTTGAGTATGCATTTTTTCATCAAGGCCAACTGGGTCTTTTAACTCTTTTTAAAGTTCCAACAACTGTAAGTGTGTAAACCCTGCAAATGGTTAGTACCCGAAGAGGTAGAGTACTGGCTCCCACATTTACCCCTTGTAAAGGAATCTGGTCTTTAAGAGGGTCACTGATAACAGATCCTGTTTTTGAGCGACTAACAGGGTAGTGCATATTTAAGGAATTTAATTTGCTCCCCTTTCCTTTTAATGAGTTGGATATGAAATAAAGTTGAGGATTCTTAATGGCTTCTGCTGCCATGTCCATATAAGATGAACTTTAAGTGGACAAAGGAATCGGCAGACTCAAAATCCAAATGGTTTACCTTCGTGCAATATAAAATTGCCAACCTCCACATCCTTATAAATGGAACCCAGAGAAAAGACCTGAGGAAATGTGTTAGTTGGTCTGACCTGACCTCAAGACTTATTACCAATATAACAAAATTATGAGTCTTGGACGTACAGGCTAAGGGTGAAATTTTCAACTTCCCCTATTCTAACATCCTTTCCTCTGGCTGAGCGTATACCAGTTGGTAAAAGTACAGGTACAGGAAATGTGTCTTATCCAGTCTGAAACAATGTAGGTATTGGAACTCCTTGTGACTGGAAATTATATTACTCTACTGTACATTGTCAACAACATAGACCATAACTTTGCCTTGAGAAAAAGGGACCGCTGGAAGAGAGGCATCACAGGAAACATTTGTTTTTACTGTAAAAGGATAAGTTTAAAAAATGTCTGCCAAAATTGTTGACTACGCAGATACAATATGAATAACAACCACAGAATATTTTAATCAATAATTAATCAAACCTAAAACTAATCCCATTTGACAGAAAAGATTACCTACTCTATTATAAAGACGTAAATTAGCTTTACCGTTGACTATGTCATCGGCAACTCCCGCAATAGATGCTTCACAAACACTCAGAGATGACACCATAAAACACTTAGACCAAATTCACTAGACTTGACTCAAACTACTTAGCTTGCGTCTAACATCCTTTTCTTTTAAACAAGCCTTAGATAATTTGAGGTAATCATTCATCTTATTATGATCAAGGTCTATGCATGTCAGGTAATGAATGGTTGAATAACAATCAGTTTGCGGCAAATGACACACAAGTTATGATCAACTTATTGCTCCAGCATTTAAGAAAATATCTTGGCAAAGGGAAGACATGCCTGACTAATGCCAAGCAAGTATACACTAGAACCAACATAAAATCAAAGAAAAAAAAAAGAAGAAAGTGTACCCAAATCGTGAGTAAACAAGAACATCTAGCTGTGCACAAAATCTTAATTTTTTTCTTTTCTGCTGGGGACCAACTGCTTTTACTCGCCTCTCACTACATGGCTGGTGGGGGGAATGGCAGAGAAAGAAAATTTTTTCTTTTTCTATTCAGAAGTCATCAACTTAGCACTGGCAATTAATAGCCCTTTTTATTTGAAGACAAGACTCATGGAAATGCACTATTTTATTTACGCTTTCAAATACTCTTATGTGATATTCTTCTTTTAAACAGTAAAGGGAAATTTGGTCATTCAATTGATCTCAAATTCTCCTTTTAAGCATCCAAAGGCAATTGCCATTTTTTGGCAGTACAACAACACCCAAATAATCTTGCAACCTAGATTAAATAACCAAGGGACTGTTAAATCAAGATTAAGTAAAAGCTGTAGTTTACAGATAAAAAAAATAAGGCATGAATATTGTCAGTAGTTGAAACAAGAAATCATCCTTAATTATCAAAGTCCTGACTAATAACAAATATGGAAAACTGGTGCACTAATGACCACTTAATAAGATTCTAAAAAAAGACACTTGAAAATATTTAAGAAAACTGGACTGCCTCACTAGGATGAACTTTTAAAATTATCTTGGATGAATAGGAGCAAGCTCTATTCAAACTTGCCTCTACTCTTATTCACTCTCACCTTTTTCTTTCTCTTATCGCTGTCTTCAGAAGAAGTACTCGAACCAGAAGAAGAGTCGTCTGAAGAATCACTACTACTAGATTTAGATTTCCTCTTTGACTTCTTTTTTTTACAATCGTCTGAACTTGATGTGTCGCTGCTGTCAGCCGGCCTTTTCTTTGCTTTCTTTTCTGATGTCTTTTTCTTTCTTCTACTCCTGTCATCATCTGAATCAGAGGAATCGCTGCTACTTGCAGATCTTTTCTTTGCTTTCTTTACTGATGTCTTTTTCTTTCTTCTACTTCTGTCATCTTCCGAATCAGAAGAGTCACTGCTACTAACAGATCTTTTCTTTACTTTCTTTTCTGATGTCTTTTTCTTTCTTCTACTCCTGTCATCTTCTGAATCAGAGGAATTGCTGCTACTTACAGATCTCTTCTTTGCTTTCTTTTCTGACGTCTTTTTCTTTCTTCTACTTCTATCATCTTCTGAATCAGAGGAGTCACTGCTACTAACAGATCTTTTTCTTCCTTTCTTTTTGGATTTACTTCTGTCACCAGAATCAGATGAATCACTTCTACGAATCGACTTTTTCTTTGCTTTGACCTTCTTTTTGTTTTTCTTCTTTTTAGACTTTTTGGACTTGATACTAGATATCTGCGAATGAAACATATGAAGGTCATTCACTTTTCCTTTAAAATATGTTCATAAATAATGACATGGCATCTATGAAAATTTACATATGACAAATAAAAATGACAAATTCGGAGATAATTTGTATTTTCCTAACCATACAAACCTTAGCTATCTACATTGGGTTTACTTTTGGCGTAGCTGAAATTGACGAGCCAATAGATTTTAACGAGGGTTAACTACCCCCGCGCTAGTTAGCAGGGGTAGCTTGCTACCCCCCCCCACACACACTGGTGATTAGCTTCACTTCACTTAGAGGTAGGACTTGACTTGGGGGACAGGGCTGGCGGGCAAATATGTGTAAATAGTTAAGGTTTGTATGGTTAGGAAAAATACAAATTATCTCCAAATTTGTCATTTGTTCCGTAACCGAAATACGAACCACGCTATTTACATTGGGTGACTTACCCCTTAGGAAGGATGGAAAGTCCCCAGCCTTACTGGCTTTGACTTTACCCAGAGACTCCGACTCCGAGTGAGTATCACTCGAGAGAGGAAATCCCTGCACCTCACAAGTTCCTTGCTCCGCAAAGAACGAGTGGCCTACGTAAGTTGTGTGTGGAGGGAAGAGCGTGACTCATCCTAGGAAGTTGACCTTGAGTCCTTTAGATAGGAATCTAGGCTAGGACGTTCCCAATACCACCTCGTCAGGGTATGGGGGACGCGACAGTATTAAACTTAATACTAGGAACACAAGGGAGCATGGTTTACCTGCAGAGGTTGAGGTCAGCTATGCGTAGACCAGGATGCTGCTTTCCCCAAGAGAGGGGAGGATGAAGAAAGAAGTAAGGGCCAGACATACTCTTTCATTCACGCAGACTAAAACTGGGTAACAACGCCCTCAACCTACTGCTACTTGTCCATCAAGGAGCCTGAGGTTAGACCAGCTGTTGTGCAGCCACCACAGAGCCGATAGAAAATGTATCGAGGCTCCTGTGGGTCACGTCCTGCAGGTAGTGGGCTGTGAAGGTTGTTTGACGCTTCCAGACCCCAACTTGAAGCACCTGCGTCACAGAGAAGTTTCTCTTGAAGGCCAGGGACGTAGCGATGCCCCTGACGTCGTGTGCCCTAGGGCGACGTGACGGAGGAGGGTCCGGATTCAAGGCGTGGTGGATGACCCTTCGAATCCAAGCCGAGATGGTATTCTTGGTGACCCTCCTCTTCGCCCTGTCTGTGCTAACAAACAGTGCTTGCACGCGAGGACAAACTGCAGCTGTTCTCTTCAAGTAACACCTCAGACTCCTCACTGGGCATAATAGCAGATGGTCTGGGTCGCTTGTTACAGAACGGAGACTCGTGACCCTGAAAGAGTCGAACCGTGGGTCCGGCACTCCAGGGTTCTGAGTCTAAGCAACAAACTCAGGGACGAACCTGAACGTTACCTCCCCCCATCTCCTTGAATGGGCGACGTTGTACGAGAGACCATGAAGTTTACTAACTCGTTTGGCAGAGGCCAAAGCGAGCAGGAAAGCCGTCTTCCAAGACAGGTGGCGATCAGAGGCCTGGCGTAATGGTTCGAAGGGAGGTCTCTTAAGAGCCCTGAGAACCCGAACCACGTTCCATGGAGGAGGTCTCACTTCCGACTGAGGGCAGGTAAGCTCATAGCTACGTATGAGTAGAGAGAGTTCCAGCGAGGAAGACATGTCCACTCCTTTCAGCCTAAAAGCCAAGCTCAAGGCTGAGCGATAGCCTTTCACCGCTGAGACCGAAAGGCGCATTTCCTCCCGCAAATAAACGAGAAACTCCGCTATTGCTGGAATAGTGGCATCGAGTGGAGAGATACCCCTCCCAAGACACCAAACACAGAAGACTCTCCACTTCGCCTGGTAGACTCCCTCAGAGGACTTTCGCAGGTGCCGAGACATTCTCTCCGCAACCTGTTGCGAAAAGCCTCTCTCCGTGAGGAGACGCTGGACAGTCTCCAGGCGTGAAGCCGAAGCGAGGCTACGGCTTTGTGGAAGATGTTGCAATGTGGCTGTCTGAGTAGTTCGTGCCGTGGGGGAAGCTCTCTCGGGAGCTCCGGGAACCATTCCGCGTGATGCCATAGCGGAGCTATAAGAGTCATCGACAGGTTGACCGATAAGTCTGGTCCTGTTGAGCACCCTTCTCATCAGACAGAACGGTGGAAAGGCGTACACGTCGATGTTGTCCCACCGTTGTTGGAAAGCATCTTGTCAGAGAGCCTTGGGGTCCGGGACTGGGGAGCAGTACAGGGGCAGTTTGAAATTCGAAGCTGTCGCGAACAGATCCACCGTCGGGGAACCCCACAAAGTCAGGACTTTGTTGGCTATCTGAGGATCCAAAGACCACTCGGTACTCACTATCTGCGAAGGCCTGCTCAGACTGTCGGCGAGCACATTCCTCTTGCCAGGAATGAAGCGAGCTGATAGTGTTATCGAGTGGACTTCGGTCCACCTCAGAATCTCTACTGCAATATGGGATAGCTGATACGAAAAAGTACCTCCCTGCTTGTTGATATAAGCCACAACCGTGGTGTTGTCGCTCATAACCACCACGGAGTGACCCGCCAGGGTCCGTTGGAACTGTTGAAGAGCCAGGAATACGGCCTTCATTTTTAGCAGGTTGGTGTGCAAGTACTTTTCTGATTCTGACCAAAGGCCTGAGGTCCTCTGGTTCAGAATGTGAGGCCCCACCCTTCTTTTGACGTGTCCGAAAACAGTCTCAATTCCGGGGGGAGGACGAGAAGATCCACTCCCTTTCGCAGGTTCTCGTCGACCAGCCACCACCGCAGGCCCGCCTGTTCAGAGAGTCCTAATGGGACCAGAAAGTCTGGGGAATCGGATCCTTGATTCCACCGGGACTTGAGCCGCCACTGCAGGGATCTCATCCTGAGACGGCCGTTTGGAACCAGACGAGCCAGGGATGCTAGGTGACCTAAGAGACGCAACCACGATTGGGCCGGAAGCTCTTCCCGCCTGAGGAAGGGTTCCACCACCCTCCTCAGCCTTGCTATCCTGTCGTCTGATGGAAAGGCTTTGTGGAGATTGGTGTTTAACATCATGCCTAGATAAACCATTCGTTGGGACGGCTGCAGAGAGGACTTCGAGATTTACCAAGATCCCCAGATCTTGGCAAAGTCCCAGGAGCCTGTCTCGGTGTCGAAGAAGGGTCGACTCCGAGTCTGCCAGGATCAGCCAGTCGTCCAGATATCGGGAGGAGATTGATGCCGTTCCTGTGCGCCCAAGACGAAATCAGGGTAAACACTCTGGTGAACACCTGAGGTTCTGTGGAGAGACTGAAGCATAGCACCTTGAACTGGTAGGTCTTGCTGTCTAGGCTGAATCTCAAGTACTTCCTGGAAGACGGATGGATTGGGATCTGGAAGTACGCGTCCTTCAGATCCAGTGTGCACATGAAGTCTTGTGGTCTCACCGCAAGTCTGACTGTGTCCGCTGTCTCCATGCTGAACGGAGTTTGCTTGACAAACTTGTTCAAAGCTGAGAGGTCGATGACAGGTCTCCAGTCTCCAGCCTCCAGACACCTTCTTTACAAGAAAGAGTCGACTGAAGAAGCCTGGGGAGCCGTCGACGACCTCCTGGAGAGCATCCTTCTTGAGCATGGTCTCGACTTCTGCCCGATGGGCTAGCCCCTTTGCCGATCCCATGGCATAGGAGCTCAATGACACTGGATTCGCTGTCAGGGGAGGTTGAGATGTCGTGAATGGGACGCGATAACCTTGGCCGATCACGGAGACCGTCCAAGAATCGGCCCCATGTTGCTGCCACCTGTGCACGCAACTTTGAAGGGACTGCCACTCCTAGCGTTTGCGGCCGCTTCCTCTAGGAGTCTTCCCTCCCCTGGAGGACTTACCGCCCCTCTTGTCCTTGGCAGGAAAGGGCTGGGGCTTAGACACCACTTTCTTAGCTGCCGGCGCCTGCTTTGGTGTCTTGCGAGGCTGCTGCTGGTGTTGCTGCGGAGCTGGAGGCTTGTAGGGCCGAGATGCAAGGGCCCTTTGGAGGAGGGAGTCCGGGCTAGACTTCCTCCACCTCTCAGCTGTTCGTTCCATATCTTGGGGCTCAAACAAATTTCCCCCAAGGATGGAGGAGTGCCTAAGCCTGCAGACATCCACAGCGGGGACCTTCGGGTGGATCTTCTCAGTCACCGCATCACGACGCTTCCGCACCGAGTTGGCCCACAGGTTGGTAACCTGATGTGCCAGGAACTCGATGGAGCGAGTGCCCGAGAGGAGGAAGGTCTCCAGGGCCTTCCTATTGCTCTCCTTAGACAGATCCTCGGAGCGCAATAGGATGCCCAGAGAACCTAGCCAGACATCCAGCCACGAAGTGGCCTGCGTGGCACACTTCGCGACCTTCTCGTGGCTCAGGATCTCCAACGCCGAGAACGTCACCTGCCGGGCGGAGAGCTTCTCAAGAGGAACTCCCCTAGTAAGCTCTTCCACCGAATGGTGGAGGGGAAGAGCGAAGCTAGACTCCCCCATGACCTCAAAATACTTCCTCTGCTGGAGACGAGGAGGTGGGAGGAGTTTGTTCCCGGCAGCGGAACGACTGGAGGCGGCGAGTACTGCGAGCTGAGCGTTGGCCCTTTCTCTGGCACTCTTCACCCCTTGGGACCAGGGCAGAGTCGCGCTGGCCTTTGGGGGCTTCTGAGTTCCACAGACCTGGTCCAGGACCGTGTCCTTGCCTTCACAAGGGGCGATCACTGGGTCCATGAACCCGTTGAGCTGTCTCATCAGGCCCAAGACCTGCCAGAAGGAATGCTCAGACTCCTACTGCTATCCTTCCTGCGGACTGGCAGCTAAGTCTCCTGTCCCCGGAAGCTCTTCCTGGGGAGACATGTGGACGTTCTCCCGGGGTCTGGCTGGTTCCTGACGAATTCGTGAAGAAGACTTCGGAATCGTCTTGGAGTCCTTGGGTTCCCTCCTGGGCGGGATACAAGACTCCAGCAAAGAGGTCTGGTAGGCACCTTCCACGCGAGACGATTCTCCTCCATGAGGAGGCGACTCCCCCCTTGGTGCCGAGGGGAGACCGCCGCCTCGCTGGACTCTCCTGAGGACGGAAAGGCCTCGTCTACGGGAGAAGGAGAAAACGACTGCGAAGGGGACGGAGCCTTCCTGTCCAACCTCTTGGGAACCAACTTCTCCCTGGGAGAAGTCACCACGAAGTCCACTCCTCTCCTCTTCAGCGGGGGCGAGGCCGTCTTTGGCTGGTGTCCTAGATCGGCGAGTGCCGGCTTCATAGCCTTCACTAACGCCCGCATCAGAAGACCAAACCAAGACTGCCGAGATACGGACACAGAGTCCGTAATTCCCGCTGGAGGGAAGGGGATCGGGCGACCCTTCGGAGTGGACACCACTGGACCTGCCTGCAAAAAAGAAGGGGAAGAAAGTTGCCTTGACCTCTCCGATGATCCTTCCTTGTCCTGTGAAAGAGACCTGCGCTTAGGCGGAGGCGATCACGACTGCGACCTGGCGACACGCGTCCCTGCTGCTGCCGCGAGCTGCGGAACCCGACGCGAACGGGGGTCGCGCTGATGCTCGCGCGGGGGCGTTACCAAAGAGTCGCGCACGAGGGGCTGTTGGAGCGCGGGCGCGTAATCGCGCGGAAGCGATCGCGCGCGGGCGAGCTGGCGAGTGAGAGCGCTCAGGAGGCCGCTGAGGGCCAGGAGAAAGGTACAGCACAGGGGACCGAGCAGGGGAACGATGGTGTCCTGGGGACCTGTGACACGTGGGCGTGCGATGGCGAGTCGGCGATCGATGGCGCGTTGGCGAACGCTGGCGCACAGGCGAGCGATGGCGCGTTGGTGCGTAGAACGCGCAGGCGAACGACCGCGCGTGGGCGAGCTGATCGCAGGAGATCCATGTCTCTCCAGATCCACTGGGCGCTGACGCGTAGGAGAGCGCTTGCGCGCAGGCGATGGATCACGAGGGTGGTCTGGAGATCGCCGGTGCTCAGGGGAGCGCTGACGCGCTAGAGACCGTTGACGCGCAGGAGATCGCTGACGAGCAGGAGAACGTTGACGCGTCGGAGATCGCTGGCGCGCTGGAGATCGCTGGCGAACAGGAAGACGACGCGTAGAAAACTGCGCAGGAACTATCGGCGCGATGCGCAAAGGAGAACGTTCACGAACAGGCTCAGGAAGAGGAGACGCGTGGGCGTGCAGGAACTCTGGGTGTACGCGCAGGAGACCGTGCGCGTTGCTGCGCAGGAGAAAGATGACAAGCAGGATCGCGAGGAGGAGTTGAGTGCTTGCCCGTGTCCCGAACCGGAGTTCTAGGGCGCGTGGGCGCATGTCAGGAACTGTAAGCGCAGCTGCGCGCTGACGAGCAGGAGATCTTGTGCGCTTAGGAGACTGTTGGCGCGCAGCTGCGTGCTGACGAGCAGGAGATCTTGTGCGCTTAGGAGACTGTTGGCGCGCTGGCCGCGCAACAGGAACAGGAGGATGTTCGTTGTCCACAGGAGAGCGCTGGCGAGCAGTGGGGCGTTGACCATCAGGAGAGCGCTGGCGAACAGGAGAGCGCTGGCGATCAGGAGAGCGCTGACGAGCAGGGGAGCGCTGGTGCGCTACTACGCGTGAACGCACAGGAGGGCGCGCAGGGGAACCCTGACGCGCAAGGGAAGCACCCACACCGTGGGCGACATCCCTTTGCCCCGAAGGGACCGGTGCCTGTCGGCTGACGAGATCAGAAGACTGCTGGCCATCTGCACAGGAAGTGGAAGGGCTGGTAGGCGTGGGAGAACGTGAACGATCCCCGGAGAGGTCTAAAGACGCGGCTGCTACAGTCTGCTCCCGGCGAGGAGAGTCCCCATCGGAGGATGGAGGAGGTGAAGACTCGAAGAGGCGCCTCTTGACACCCTTATAGGGAGACGGGAGGCCCCTGCGGTGAAGAGGATGACGAGCCTTACGGCGAAGGCGGCCACGAGGGAGGTCGTCGGGATCATCAGTCCTCCGAAGAGGAGTCTCAGTCAGAGCGCTCCCCCGAGGGGGAGACTTAGCCGCAGGAGAGACCGTGGGACCCCCTTCCCCCTTCGAAGGATGTTCGGAAGGGGGAGGAGAGCCTTCAGCAACGTCATCAACATCAGGAGCCGCAGAGGTTTGACCAGACCCGTCGGAAGCCTCTGCCACCACGACGTCGACGATAGACAGAGGATCTACCTCTGCTATCACCGGCGACTGCTTGACAGCGGCCCCCAACTGAATAAGTTCAAACAGGGCTTCCTTGGAGGGCAGGCCCTTAAGCCCCAAGGAAGTCCAAAGCTGAAAAAGATCATCATTAGACACAGAATCAACATTATCAAAATCCTCCCCCGGAGGAGGAAGGGGAGCCGCCCCGCTATGGGAGGCGACTCCCTCTCCCGCACACCGAGGTCGGGAAACCGAACTAGGGCCTGCGCTCCCACTCGGCGGCCTCTCACTAGAAGCCGGACGAGGGGGAGCTACGGAGGAGGTTTGGGCAGCGGAAGAGGAGTCCCGAGAGCCTTCCTCCTTCAAGGCAACCCCAGAAGGAGAACGGTCTCTCTTGGACTTCTTACGCCGGCGGGCAAACCTCTCCCACTGGGAGGTAGACCACTCCCTACACTCACTACATGTATTTTCCCTATCACACCGTCGGCCTCGACACTGCGGGCAAAGGGTGCGAGGATCGGTATCCACCGCCGACATGAAGGTACCGCAAGGGCGGCCGGCGATCCCAGGGCACTTGCGCATGATGAATACCAAAGGGCGAGGCCAACTTCAAACACAAAGCTGAGGAAAAGCAAAGAAAAGATTAAGGCTGTCAATAACGAGGACGATAGACAGACACGTCTGCACATCGTCCGAGCCAAAAGTGAAGTGAAGCTAGTCACCGGTTATGTGTGTGCGTGTGTGTCTATTGGCTCGTCAATTTCAGCTACGCCAAAAGTAAACCCAATGTAAACAGCGTGGTTTGTATTTCGGTTACGGAACAATGCAAAATTAAGGATTTGAAAATGGCATTTAAGTATTCACTGGCTCATGGAGATGTACCACTGATTTCAGCTCTTACTAAAGTGTTACAATATTTTTCTGCACCATCCAGCCAACAAAGCACAGGGTTACAGATGTATAAAAATGTTTGATCAGGTTTTTTTTACTAAGAAAGAGAGTTAATGACAGCAATTATTCCCTAAAACACTACTTTTATCTTAAGTATCAACATGTTTTCTCTATATGCCAACTATAAAGCTTTATTAATGATAGCTTAAGGAACTGAAGTTACTGTTAAATATATTTACAGTATTCATGTTTGTATCTTGAATTACCTTTTTATTAAGTTTCAACTTTAGATGTGCCATGAATATTTAAATATCCTGATCCCCCAAAAATAATTTCATACCATTCCAGGTAAAACTAACCAATTGTTGCAACTGTTTCATCTTGACCGGATTAGCAGTAATTTCTCTCTTTGTTTCTTCTTCTCTCTGACGTATCAACAACAAAGGGTCTTCCAGTAGCTTACGGCGCATATCAACTTGCAGGTTGTCATTTCCTCTCCGGACAACGGACTCGGGGTTGATTTCTGAAGTGAAGAACATATATACCGATATAGTACAGTATTCTAGTAAATGATTCAACAACTTTAGTGCAATCCCGGAATTCAAGAGGAGGCTTTTGATTTTAAACTATTGTTTAAAGGTCTTGACAATGATTTTTAATGGATTTACTTGAAACAATATTTAACAAATTTTTCAATGCTTCTAATAAAAATGTTAGCAAATATGATCTCCCTTGGCAAGGACTTCAATTACTCATATGATGAAACCATAATTTAAAAAGCCTCAAAGGTTCATAAAGAACCCAATGAGTACACACCAAAGAGAAAGCAGCTGTAACTGTGAGATTGAGCTATAAATAACTTGCCTATGTATTTTTGATAGGATGTCACAATAAAATAAACAGCCCTACTTGTAATCTTTACTCTAGTTAAAGGGCTTGACTATATTGAAATGCAATGTTAGGCTCCATATTCAAAGGAAAGAAAAGTTTTTTTAATAAAATTATTCCAATACATACCTGTAGTTCACCTAACTTCCTAAGTAAAGCCTTCTTTCTGATGTCTATAAATACTGTACAAGTTAAAATAATTTCCACTCTCCCTCACTCCAATTACATTCTCAACCATGCATCACTAAAAATTGCAAAATTACCCTCCTCTTCCAACGCTATTTTCTCAATAATAGTTAGTGTGCCATACAGTTCGGCAGTAAATATGGAAGTTATTAGAGGCACCACGCCTCTACAATTAAAAGCACTACTATATACTCCAAATCCAATGCCAGCATCAGATTTGGAGCCATCAGTATATATAAAAGTTGATTCCCTATGTTCTACAACATGTTCCATAAAAGAGACCTGGCTTTCAGGCCAATCATATTCTTTTTAACAGCAAATAAAATATTTATAAAAAGATATCTCTGGTAATTTCCATGGAGGGGTTAATGATATCTTAAATGGAATCATCTTACTTCTAACAATATCAAGACTGTGTACCAATTGTTTCACCCATAAACCATAAGGTTGAGGAGATTTTGGGTGCAACTCGAAGTATGTTGAGTGCCTTACAAAATTTGCAGGCTGATAGGCTACAGAATTAGGAAGCCTTTGCAACCTAAACAAATCTGATACCTTGTATAACATTGAAATAGTTTTTCAGTTTGCCCCCTAGATGTATGGGACAAAACTTATAAAAGATAATTTATCCAGAAAACAACTGCATATCCTTTGTCTTTCTACTATAATATCCCTCAAACACAACAATCCGTCAACACACTGATTCAATCTAAAAGAAGAAGCAAAATATTAAAACAGACAAATTATGAGGCAGCAAAGAAGACCGGCTGTACTGCTCTTCAGCCAAAATCAAAGCGAGTGGTCAGTTGCCTGTCTGGTGGGTGGAGCTTACCCTTCATCTGCCAGCAACTCTACCTACTCATTAACAGTTTTAAGACGTTTTCAGCTTTGCAGAAACCATGTTCCTATCAAACGATGATTTGTATTTGTGTAGGAACAAATATCCATAATTTCAATTTTGTTTTTGCATTGTTCTTGCAACATGCCTGGACACTGGGGCCATGCAACGCCAAAGCGCAACTAGGGAAAAATCCAGCAGATGCACTAGGACAAAGTTAAGAGAGGTTGGCCGGCAAAATGGAAGAAAAAAAAAAAAAAAGAGAGAGAGAGAGCTGAAACAGCAGTAAATCAAAAAGTTAAAAAGTGGAGCTAGGGGTCAAAGGGATGTTGGGAAAACTCTTAATAAAGCTACAAAGTGAATTAATACAATTACCCTCATTCTGATGAATACTTACCATGTTCAATGGTATACACAGCCTTATTTTGCTGTTCGGCAGTGCCAGACTCTTCCGCCTTCTCTTCAATTTCAGATTTGACCATCTGCTCGAAGGCCGAATCAATTTTACGACCAAGCAAGTACTCTTCTCGACTGACATGACCCCCAGGGCCCTGCAATAATGCAAAATATACCATAAATACAAAAGAGAAGTCCATATAAAGTTGTACGTGGTACACAAAGTCAGTAAGCAATTACTGTAATACAAGGGCAACAAATATCACAAACTTTTTGTATTTCTCGTAACTTTACAAACCTGAGACCTTTAATGGGAGTAAGACTTTAGTGACGCTGAAACTCTGATTAAGATTTATAACGAGGTTTTGGTAGTTGCTGGTAGGTGGCTAGGAAGTCCTAACTCCTTGTCAGCACGGTGAGTAGCCACCTTAACTTTTACCTAGGACTTGCTGAGTGGTTGAGGTGGGAAGTGTGACTTAAAAACTTGGGTATGTATGGTTGGGAAAAAATATAAATTACTTTAAAAATATGCGATTTGAAAGAACACGATTACAAACCAATGTCCTACAATAAGATACTTATCCTTAGGAGGGTATACTCCCAAATGTCCTTTTGTTACCCAAATCTTGTCTTCAAGAACTGCTCCCCAGACAGGTTTTTATCGAGAGCTGGGATAGATCAGATATGCCTGACTGCATATGCACAAATCTAGGATGGCGCTTTTGTGTCCTCACCTGCTGGGAAAGGACGTCTGACTGTCTTACAAAGTCAGAAAGAAACAGTGTTTAAGTTTCTTTCTCTTACTCCTTCCATTAAAAGGAATGAGAAAAAGAAGGTCAAGTCATGTCATCCTAGTTCCCGCTAGTCACTACTTGAAGGGAACAGATGAAGGAAGGACTTGAAGTTGTGAAATACTGGGTCCTAGCACCTGAGCACGAACTCCTCAACCGAGGTAATACAGATCCTCTATTCTTTAGAATGACTTGTGACACAGGCAAAGTTATGCCATTACCCAATCGCTTTGTCAGGACTAGGCTTGCGGAAAACAGTCTCAAAGGTCAAAGCCTTTTTCTGCCGTTCGGCCTTCAGGTTTGAGCAAGAATTACTTGATAGGCCTGTGAACTCTCGAAACATTTTCTGTGGCTTGAGCTCTCTAGGAGGTCCTTATATTCTTGTTGATTCTCACAAAGAAACTAGATCTAAGACCTAGTTGAAACTTGGTCGATGGCTGACCGGTATCCTTCATTGCAAAGATTGAGGAGCTTTCCAGATGAAGGAAAAACCAGCTGATCCAGATAGCATTTGACTGTAAGGCTGCTTGTGAGCGATCGAGGTCAAAGAGTAACAGGAAGATGTGCAGAAAGGAGGAAGTGTCTAGAATCCCTAAGGATGTTGGAAGGATCCTGAAACATTGTCAACGGACTGGAACTAAAGAGCAGTGGTGAAATCCTCAGAAAAGAAAGATGCCTTTTTGCGATGCAATGATGTTTGAATTATAATTTATTCATACACCAAGTAACTGTCAACTGTAGCATTTTTGCTCGAACAGCCCTCCTGCCTGGAAGACCTTGCAAATAGTAGCTCTATGAGGTTGACTTCCAATGGGTCCACCTAATTATCAAAGGTATCATCAAAGGTCTGTGGAACAAGCCTTAATAAGTATTATAACAATCTTACTAACAAAGTAGCCTTATTGTATGCTTTACCAGTAAGGTGAAAAGCATGTGCCTATCTTTCATGAATCATTTCCCTGAATTGGAAAGATTAAAAAGAGGGGTTTCCATCCCTTCCCAGATTTGTGTGTGGACAGCAGATTTCCTAGAGGAGAGGAGTTCCCACACTGGAGATTGTCAAGCCATTACTAGGATAGATCGTTCCATATTTCTGCTACAATAAACCAGATTGAAAGGAGAATGATGGTTGCTGACTAGTAACCCTTCAGGAACTAGTATAGTGGTTGCTGGGGAGCCTTTCGCAAGGAACTAGCCTCTCTGACAGCAAAGAAGTCTTTGCCAACACACCAATCAGGGCACAAACCTTCGTAATCACAGATTGAGTTTCTGATCATTTAGTTCCCGACCGCGTGGTTCTTGATCACACAGTTCTCGATCGTATGGTTTCCAATCTTGCGATTTCCAATTGCGACAACTGCTTGATCCCATGGGAAGTTATGATTATGGAGAACAAGCATGACAAACCCTGTCTTGAGGGGAGAGAATGCAATCGGAATGTTCTTGTGAAGACGAAACACGAATGGAAGATCACAAGGAAACATCGGCACCTGTGAAGGAAAGATCTTGTAGTCCGTAAAAGATATGAGAACAATCATAGATACCTCTTTCACTGATATTGAGGACTAGAAAAGCTAGAACAAAGCAGCAGTAAGAAGCTATGTAATCTGGAGATGGCCAAATAATACATAGAATACTTCTCCAGTAGTGACTGGTCACAACGGGACTGCACAAGTGGTGACAGGACACATACAAATCAGTTCCCAGTGGTGATAAGGAAGGCCTGAATTGTGATCATGTGCACTGTAATTGTGCCCATGGTAATCATGTTGTTGGATCGGTAACACTGGACGAGACTGTCTGTTAATGTCAATACAGTATGCTCCCACTGCTAGCTAATCGCACATTCCACCCAGCTCCTCCTCCTGGGTTGTAATCTCTGGAATCCATCGAATAGCGAAGGGAACAAGGACAATTCCTATCATCATGCAGAAGGGTGCATGTGGTCAGTTTTGTATGAGACCAAGTAGTGATAACAGGTGTGAGAATGCCTGTCCCACATGCAAAAATCAAAAATTTTAAGTAATTTTTATTTTTCCTAACATACTTACCGAGAACTACTTTCTATAGAAGTCACTGGTGATCTCCTCTCTATCGACCAGAGTTTTGCGTATGTTACCCCCCCACTCCGCGCTCTAAGTAGCCTTACCCCCGGCATCAAGGAATGAATTGAATTGAATATGGGATTTAGGCATTAAGCCAAGCACTGGGGCATCAAAGGCCATTCAGCGCTATACAACGAAAATCATTCAATCATATCTGTACACTCACACCATTTAGTATCATTTTAACCTTTAATACAAAACGTAACACTTTCATACAATAAAATCTAGATGTGAAATAAATAGGGATTAAAAGGGTAAAATAAATAAATTAATAAAATCAATTATAGCTCGTAATATAACCCAATACTTTGTGTAAATTTTCTCAAGTTCAGGGTATTACAGTTTTCCCCCAGTATATCTCTTAACGGTTTGTCCTGGAGTAAATGTGTCCTCCTCTGGAGATTAAAAACAGGACAATCGACTAAAATATGTTTAACATCCATTGTCACTTGACAGGTATTACAAAGAGGGGCCTGTCTCCCTTCCCCACTCTTCATTAAATAATTGTGCGTTGCATGTGTATGGCCAATACGCAGCCTAGTTAAAATAATGGTATCCCTTCTACTTGTAGAATTACAAGATGACCATTTCATCAAGGAATGAGCCCCGAGGGTAGGATCAAGGTAGGTCGCTGCTTGGCTGGGTCACCTTCATCATTAAGTTCTATTGAATTAGCACAATGCTAGCAAGGGAAGAGAGGCACTCGGGGAAGGAAGGGAGGGCCATTACCCGAAAGTAGTTCTCGGTAAGTATGTTAGGAAAAATAAAAATTACTTAAAATTTTTGATTTGTTCCAACACGAATACTTACTTCGAACTACTTTCTATAGGAGACTTACACTTTAGGAGGCGGGAGTGCTATTCTGACCCCCTGACCCGGCCGTGCAGCCCAAGAGGCCTATGGATAACGGGACCTACTAGAGAGCGGAAGCGAGGGTAACTACACAAAAATTCACGTTAGTGTCTAAGTACTCACCTTTTGAAAAACTTCTTTTGACGTTCCTTCCAGAAGCATAGCCGTGAAGAATGTGTTATTTTCTGGGAACAGTCGGTATTCCCCGAAGAGGCAAGTAAGCAACTGGGTAGGAGGTAAGAAATCGCACTTGTGCCTACCGGTCGCTAGTCTTGAACGCGCCTGGGGTTTTTACCGTTACACCGCTTGGAGGGCGGAGATGACTGTTCCAATGGAGAACCCGTCCAAGGATTTTCTTGAGTAGTCCTTGAGGTAGTGGGCAGTAAAGGTTGACTGGTTCGACCAAGTACCTGCTCGCAGGATCTGCCCCACTGCCATGTTTTTCTCAAAGGCTAAGGAGGTGCTCAGGCCCCTGATGTCATGAGGCCGGGGAGTGCCCGGCACTGCCATGCCAACTTCCTTGTAGGTTCTGGCGATAACTTGTCTCAACCAGAAGGAGATGGTGTTTTTGGAAACGTTTCTTATTAATACCTGTGGAAACGAAGAGGCTCTTGATGCCTGGTCGGAGATGCGCTGTCCTTTCCAGGTATTTCCTAATTGTTCGCACTGGGCACAATTTCAAGTCTTCTGCATTGCCTGTCTTAGGGATGGCAGGAATTGAGAAACCCTCAAACTTCGGGTCCCAGACTGCTGGGTTCTGAGTTTTGGCCACAAAAGAAGGCACGAACTTGAAGGATACTTCTTTCCACCCCTTTGAATGAGAAACGTCGTATGACAGACCATGGATCTCTCCCACTCTCTTAGCGGATGTCAAGGCCAGCAAGAAGACGGCCTTGAGGGTGAGATCTTTGTCTACGATATCCTTCAAGGGTTCAAAGGGGGGACGACACAGCATCTTCAGGACCTTGGCTAAGTCCCACTGGGGCACCCTACTCGCCTGAGGGGGGCAAGATTGCTCGAAGCTCTTGACAAGCATTGCTATGTGTCTCGAGGGCCCCAAGGTCGATGCCCTTCAGGAGGAATACTTGGCCTAAGGCGGCTCGAACCCCTTTTATGGCTGGAATTGACATTCCTACCTTGTCCCTAAGAAACACCAGAAAATCTGCTATGTCTGGGACAGAGGCCTTAAGAGGTCTAATGTGCCTCTCAGAGCACCACTTCGTGAAGGAGGCCCATTTTGCCTGGTATACTGCGGCTGACGACTTTCTCAGGTATAGAGACATTCTCTTAGCCGTGGAGGGAGAATATCCTTCCTTCTTCAGGAGCCGCTCAATAGTCTCCAGGCGTGAAGACGAAGGGAGAGTGGGTTGTCGTGGAGCTTGAGAAAGTGAGGCTGGTGCAGAAGGTCTGACCTGGCGGGCAGAGGCCACGGCGGTTGACTCGCTAGGTCTTTTAGGTCTGCGAACCACTCTCTCTCCGGCCACCAGGGCGCTACCAAAGTCATCTTTAGGTTTTGGGCGGTCCTTACTCTGTTGAGAACCTGTCTTATCAACGTGAAAGGGGGAAAAGCGTACACATCCAGATTGTCCCACTTGTGCTGAAAGGCGTCTTCTAAGGCTGCTTTCGGGTCTGGTATAGGGGAGCAATAGACTGGGAGTTGGGCGTTGAGTTTTGTTGCAAAGAGGTCCATCACCGGGGAATCCCAGCGTTGAATGATGAGCCTGGCTACTTCTGGGAGAAGGGACCATTCTGTCCCTACTATCTGGCCCATTCTGCTGAGGCCGTCGGCCAGAACGTTTTTCTTCCCGGGAATGAACCTTGCTAACAACACCACGTGATTTTCTTCTGCCCAATTTAGAATCTCTATGGTGAGATCGCACAACTCTTTCGATTTCAAGTCTCCCTGCTTCTTTGTGTATGCTACTACCGTGGCGTTGTCGCACATCAACGCCACGGTGTTTCCCTTTAGCAGACTTGCAAAGTGTAAGCACGCCTTCTGGACTGCTTTCAACTCCAGGATATTGATGTGGAGTTGCTTTTCCCCTTCCAACCAGGTACCTCGTGCAGTTTCGTCGAGGAGATGGGCTCCCCATCCTTGGTTGGAGGCGTCTGTGAACAGAAGTAATTTTGGAGGGCCGGTCCCGAAGGGCATCCCCTTGAGAGAGTTCGACTGGCAGTGCCACCATTCCAGGGAGGGTCTCGTGTCTGGAAGGACTGGAATTAGCACTTGTTGTGAGTCCGTCTGGCACCAGAGGTTCTTGAGATTCCATTGGATGGATCTGAGCCTTACCCTCCCTTGGGGAACTAGTTTCTCCAATGAGACCAGGTGGCCTATCAGCCTCTGCCAGTCTTTCGCTCTCCTGGGGTGTTCTGACAGGAACGGCTGAATGATGCGCTTGAGGTTCCTTATCCTGTCCTCCGAAGGGAAAACTTTTCCCTGAATGGTGTCCAATGTCATCCCCAAGTAGTTCACTCTAGTGGACGGGGATAGATTTGACTTCTTCGGGTTGATTACAATCCCCAGATCTCTGCAAAACTGGAGGAGACTTCTCCCTTGTTCCTCCAAGAGGGCCTTTGAGGCGGAAAGGAGCAACCAGTCGTCCAGGTACCTGATAAGGCGGATGCCTCGTTCGTGAGCCCACACTGAGACAGTCGTGAAGACTCTCGTGAACACCTGGGGCGCTGTTGACAGACCGAAGCAAAGAGTCCTGAATTGCAGGATCTGGGAACCCCATTTCACCCGGAGGAACTTCCGACTCGAGGGGTGGATCGGAATTTGGAAGTATGCGTCCTTGAGGTCGACGGTCATCATAAAATCTTTCTCCCTCAAGGACAGCAGGACTGACTTTGGAGTGTCCATCTTGAAGTCCGTCTTCTGACGAACTTGTTGAGAGCTGACAGATCTATAACCGGTCTCCAACCCCCCGTCGCTTTCTCCACCAGGAACAGGCGACTGTAGAAACCTGGCCCTGGGAGAAGAACTTCTTCCATGGCGCCCTTCTCTAACATGGAGGATACCTCCTCTTGAAGGGCGGTCCTCTTTAACGGATCCTTGGGAGCTAGCCATTCTGTCCGGTTGGCCGGAATAAGAGGGGGTGGTTCCGTCAGGAACGGGAGTCTGTAGCCCTCCTTTAGGACGGACACTGTCCAAGGCTCTGCCCCTTGAGCCTTCCATGCTTGCCAATGTTGTCTGAGGCATCCCCCAACTTCTTCTAGAGGGGCGGCCTGATCTGCCTCTCCTAGAGGCGGAGTAACCCGACCCGAAGGAGCTTGAGGGCGCTGCAGCTCCCCTGCGGGAGGGTTGCGGCGTTGAGGACCAGGAGGAAGAGGGGGCCTTTCTCCTCGTAGTGCTGGAAGAGGCTTGGGGCGTCGCGGCGCTATCCGAGACGGACCTCTTGTAGGGCGGTCTCCTAGAAGTCGTCGGTCTGGTGACGTTGGCCTCCTTCTTTTTCGAGACCTTTTCCATTATGGTTTCTAGCTCCTTCAGAGGAAACAGAGACTCTCCCCACAGGGGCAGGCTGCGAATGGCTCGCGCCTCCCTGTCTGGTACCTTCCGAGACACCTTCGTTAGCACAGTGTCTCGCTTACGGAGAACCCAGTTGGCTGTTAGGGCGAGAGACTGATAGGTCGGAAACTTGAGGGTTTTACCCCCGGAGATAATGAGGTCCCTCAGTAGGCCTTGCTGATCAGGGTCCTCGGGGTCGAAGGAGGCTTGAACACCCACCAACGTGAAAGCCCACCAGTCCAGCCAAGAGGAGACGTTGACTAAGTCTTGCGACATTTCCTCCATCATGGAGGCCTCTGCTGGCGAGAAACAGACTGGGGCCAAAGAGGCTCTATCGTCTGAGACGCCTTGACTCAGAATGTCTACTGCCGACTCCACTTTACAAGGACCTGGGCGACGTCCTGCAGGCACATAGACTTTCCCTTGGGTTTTGAGGCCCTGGAGCAATTTCAAGGCACTCTGGGTCTTGGGGGCCTCGGCATTGCTGGCCACTACTTTGTCAATGTACTCTTGCCCTAGAACTAGATCTCGGGCTAGAGGGAGTGCTAGGGATGTCTTAGGTTGGGAGGGAGTTTGCATGATTCTCAGCAGGCTTGACCTCCAGGAATCTCCATCCGTAGCTGCAGGTTCTGCTATTTCGTGGTGCCTTCTGATAAGGCTAACCACTCTCCTATAGGCGGAGTCCTCCGTCGGGGAGCCCTCCCCTCCGTCAGCCGAGGTCTCGGCCTGGGGCGGGGGAGCCGGTTTACCGGGCACGCCGACTGGACGCCTAGCCCTTGGGGCCAGGGGCGCCGTCCTGCCGAGGTACTGGACCTCATCTGCGGGTAAGTCCGCACCAGGGGCTTGGGATAATGCAGGCACCGCTGGTTCAGCGGGGACTCTCGTACGCCCTAAGGCTCTGGGTGCTGAGGGCGCGGTTCCCGTGGGCTGACCCGACAGCGGGAACCGTTCCTTCCGACCCGAAGGCCGCACCAGCTGGGCTGGTTCGGCCAGGCTGCCTGACAAGAAGTGCGTTTCCCCCCGCTGGGCGGGGTGAACCGGAGGCCTCGAGGACTTATGCTTTCTCGAGAGGTCTTTCCTGCGAGCCAGGTCGCGAGGGTCAAGGCTGTGCTTGGAGGACGGCAGCCTTGGGGACCGCTCACTGGACCGGCGGTCTGGGGAACGAAGCACCTTCGATTCCCGCGAAGATACGTAGATCCAGGCGCCACCGGGAGATACACTTCTCCTATACTTACGGCTCGGGGAGCGGGAGCGCTTCCTGCTATACCTCGAGTGCGACCTCGAGCGGGAACGCTCGCTCCTGGACCGCTCCCTCCGACGGCGGTGTTTCACCCTGATCTCTTCCACTGATGAGGAATAGACGTCCGATGAGCCCGACGACACTGTGTTCACCGCGTGTCGGCTGGTAGCGGGGACTGCGGGGGACTTCTTCGGCCGTTGAATGCCAGAGGTCGAGGGCTGGAGGAAGTCATCGGGGACTTCCGTGGGGAGGGTTGGGAACGACTCAAACCGTTCCATGCCCGGGAGCCAGGGATCCAGGGTCACATCCATCCTCAGGGGTGACCTACCCGGCGTCTTCGGGAGCCTCCAACCGAAGGCATCGTTACCCGAAGGTCGTACTTTCCTCTGGTTGTCTCCCCCTAACGACGAACCAGAAGCACAGGCCCACGAGGGCGGCGGTGATACCGAGACCGCGTTACTACCCCACAAGGGGTCATCGGAGGATACGTGCCCCCCGAGCATAAGGGCCAACTCTCCGGACGCACTACTGGGTCCTTCACTAGCCCTAGAGGGGCCCGCCATTGGCACTGCACTTACACTGGGCTCCTGGGAAAGGACGCCTTGTTCATCCACCACACTAGACTTACCTCGTCTCCTACTCTGTGTAGGGGATGGCGAAACCGAGGCCCCGTCGGACCGCTCACTGGGTGATGGTATCGGC
This sequence comes from Palaemon carinicauda, assembly GCF_036898095.1. Classification (NCBI taxonomy): domain Eukaryota; kingdom Metazoa; phylum Arthropoda; class Malacostraca; order Decapoda; family Palaemonidae; genus Palaemon; species Palaemon carinicauda. Next base: position 119,458,887 of record NC_090743.1, on the reverse strand, counting down.
GAGGAAACACTAATTTTCCTGGGCGAACGTTTCGCTGATTTCCTCTTTTTGGTACCGTAGCGTACCCACTGTATATCGCTCCAGTCTACACACTCGGGGCACGTGTCTGCTGACGAGCAAACCTTTCCCCTACAGGAGGAACAAAGGGAGTGAGGATCCACTTCTGGCTTGGAGAGGAACGCTCCACACGATTTCCCGGCTCTAGGCCCAGGACAACGGCGAATTTGCTCCATAATGCACACAACGCACGACACAAGCACTAAGGGAATCAATGAAAACACTGGGTAAGCACACGGTTGAAAGGTGAACACACAGGAACACTTGGGAAAAGCACACTGGAAAACGCAAGTTGCCACGCTGGGAACACGTGGGACACTAGAACGCACACAAAGGATCGACAGAGAAACGAGATCGAGGTGTGAACGCCTCGCGACCA
>NC_090743.1:119410951-119453451 GCF_036898095.1 Palaemon carinicauda | reverse complement strand
GCCTGAGGTTAGACCAGCTGTTGTGTAGCCACCACAGAGCGATAGAAAACGTATCGAGACTCCTGTGGGTCACGCCCTGCAGGAAGCGGGCTGGGAAGGTCATTAGACGCTTCCAGACTCCAGCTTGTAGCACCTGCGTCACAGAGTAGTATTACTTGAAGGCGAGGGACGTTGCGATGTATCCAATATCGTGCTGTAGGGTGACGTGACGGGGGAGGGTCTGGAGACAGATCGAGATGAATGTCCTTGAGTCCGGGCTGAAGAGGTATACTGGTGACTCTCCCCCCATGTCCTCCTTGTGCTCCCAAATCGGCTGCAACTGAGGACAAACTGCAGCTGTTCCCAGCGCTAACCTCTCGATTCCTTTACTGGCAAGAAAGAGAAGGTCTTGGGACATCAGATACAGAATGGAGACTCGAAATCTTGAATGAATCGGACCGAAGGGCCAGGACCCCCAGATTCTGAGTCTAGCCAACAACTCAGGAGCGAGCCTGAATGTTGCCTTCCCCTCTTCCTTAGAAAGGGGGGAGTCGTAAGAGACCAAGAAGATTGCTTACACACTGGCCGTGGCCAGAGTGAGCAGGAGACCCAAGGCGGAATACAATCCGAGGCCTGTCGTAAAGGGTCTTGAGAAGATCTCTTAAAGGACTAAAAGTCCGAGCCATGCTCCAAGTTGGAGGTCTTCCTCCGACTAGGGCAGGGACAATCGTAGCTTCGCATGAGCGAGGATAGATCCAGCGGGCAGGAAAAAGTTATTCCTTTAAGCCTGAAGGTCAGGGAAAGGCTGAGCGACAGGCTTCATTGCCGAGAGCGGAAAGGAGTTTCCTCCCGCTGAAAGGCAATAAGACCGTTATTGCTGGAGAAGAGGCCTCCAGGGAAGAGGTATATCTCCCACGGCACCAACCACCTTAGACTCTTCACTTTGCCTGGGAGACCCCTGTGGATGACTATCGCAGATGACGCGACCTCCGTACCGCGACTGTAGCGGGTTGTCTCCTCTTGAGGAGGAAGCGTAGTGTCTCCAGGCATGAAGCCGAAGCGACGCCCCGGTTCGGGAGAGATGTCGCAGTGTGGATGCTTGAGTAGTTTGCGCCGTGGGAGAAGCTCTCCCGGGAGTTCCGTCTGGGGAAGCAGAGTGTCCAGAAACCGTTCTGCGCATAGTCCCAGTGGAGCTCTCCCATTGAAAGGTTGACAGACAACCTGGTCTTGTTGAGACCCATTGTCCACAGACAAAAAGGAGGGAAGACGCAGGCGTCGAAGTTGTCCCACCATCACTGGCATGCATCTTGCCAGAGTCTCGGGATCTGAGACTGGGGGGAAAAATAGCGGAAGCTTGAGGTTCCAAGCTGTCGCGATCAGGTCCCCCAGACCAGCACTTGCTGGTTACCCAAGGTCAAAGACCCCCAGGTACACTCTCTCTACGAGGCTCTGCTCGGATAGTCTGAGAGAACATTCCCCTGCCTGGAACGAGAGAGCCGATGGTGGTATTGAGAGAATCTCAATCATCCCGTTATCTCTACTGCAAGATGTGAAGGTGTGAAAATGCGTCCCCTGCTGGTTAGAATACGCCAGAATCATGAAGTCGACGGGCACGGGGCGACTCGGCAGGAGCTGTAGGATCTGTAGAGGGGCCAGACTAAGGCCCCTAAGCCTGCCTGAATGATGGAGAGGTATCCTTCAGGTCTTGACCATAGGCCTGGACCGGAACATGCCCCCCCCCCCCCCTTTCCTTTGACGAGTCCGAGAACCGCATCAAGAATGTGGGGAAAGGACGAGAATATCCACTACCATCAAGAGGCTCCATAGGTCAACACCCATTGCAGGTCTAATAGTTCCGCTGGTCCCATAGGGCCAGGGAGTCCGGTTAAACATTGCCTGAAGCCACCGGAACTTGGATCGCCCCACCTGGAACTAATCCTGAGGCGACCGTTCGGACTATAGACGGGTCAATGAGGAAAGGAGAACTAGGAAACGTTCCAAGGTAGGGCTGAAAGCTCTGCTTGACTGAGAACAGGTACTGCGACTCTCCTCAGTCTTGCCACAGTCAACCGAAAGGAAGGCTCGGAGGATGTGGTAACAGAATCTGGCGTCCCCAGGTGGTCACCCATCCAAGTACCGACGTTGCATAGCCTCGCTGGACGGACGAGAAGCGGGGTTTCCAACGTGGTAAGACCGTTGACTCAATATCATGGCCAGATACTCCAGATGTTGAGGCAGAAGAAGAGAAGGCTCCAAGCAAAATACCATGAGCCCACACTCATGGTAAGCATCCGGAAGCTTGTCCCGGTGCTGAAGAAGGTCGAACCCGAGCCTACCAGAGTTGACCAGCCCTCCAAACAGCAGAGGAGGCGTAAGCCTGCACCTGAGCGGCCAAGAGGAAGGCAGGGAGAGTTCTCTGGGGAAACAAACCTGCTATGCCACGGCAGGATAGCCACACTGCATCATAAGCAGGAATACTTGCAGTCTAGGCTGAATTCGACGAGCACCCTGGAAGATGGATGGAATGGAAACTGAAAGTACCCGTCCTTCCGATCCAGGGTTTAAGGAGTCCTGTCGTCCCGTTACCAGTCTGATCGATTCTGCTGATCTACGCTGGCCGAAGTTTGTTCGACAAACTTGATCAGGGCTAAGAGGTCGACTATGGACATCCCCTCTCAGATCCTTCCTTACAAGAAAGGATCGACTGAGGAGGCCGGGGGTGAAGCCGTCGATGATCCTAAGGAAGACCTTCGCCTAAGGTATGGATCATTCTGCCCAACCGGGCAACTCTGCTGAATGGCATAGAGGTTCAGAGACACTGAATTTGCTGACAGAGACGGCAGGCGCGATATCCTTGGCTAATCACAGAGATTGTGCGGGAATGGGCATCGAGAAGCTGTCATTCGGATGAGTAACCTTAAGCATCCTTCCAGCGAAAAACCTTCAATCTTAGAGTTCGTGAACTCCTTTTAGGACTATGCCCCCCCGGGGGGAGTCCCCCGTGCCATCTGTTCCTGACAGGAGGAAACTGCAATTGGACACCTTGTCCCAGTTGTCGTAGCCGATAACTTAGGCCGACGTGGTTGAAAGAAAAGGGCGCTGGAGCCCTGCAGAGTCTGGAAGAAAGCGCCTTGGAGGAGTGAAACCGGAAGTCGATTTCCTCCGCACAGCAGCTGTCCAAGTTTTTGTCCTTGGGCACAAACAAACTCTTCTCAAGGATGGAAGGGTGTCTGAGGTCGTCGACCTCCACAGATGAGACACCCGAAGGAAGCCCTCAGTCAGCGCGTCCGGATGGTACAACATCGAGCTTGTCCGCAAGTTAGATACTTAACGACGAAAGGCCAAGGTGCCTGAGTTCGAGAGGAGGAAAGTACCCCTGATCTTCCTGTAGCTTCCTTGAACCAAACCTCGGGCCGTAACCGAGGAGGGAAAGAACCTGGTAAGCTCCCAGAGGAAGAGGTAAGCAGTCACCCCTTGTCCGATGGAGAAATCTCGAACGGAAAGCCCCCCCCCCCCCGCCAAAAATCCTTCCAGGGAATGACGGGGAAGGGCTAACCCAGGTTCAGGAAAGAGGAGTGTTGCTCAGATCTCCCTTAAGCTTCTCCTATTCTTGCAAGTGCCATGCTCTGCGTTTACGGGGTGAGGCCGTGTTCTGGAAATACGCTCCAGAAGAACTTGCCAGGCTGCGAAAAACCCCATTGGGAATCGTGGTCGCAATCGCCCTGGAGCTCGCGCGACGGAAATTCAAAGATTTTCGCGTTGGCGAACGTGGAAGCGCCCATGCGCGGTAACGCAAACGAAGGTGAGCGAAGGAGGGCAGGAGGAGGGCAGAAGGAGGGCGAGCGTGGTAGGAAGGGCGAGAGCTGGTGGTCGGCGAGCGATAACCCATAGACGAGCAATGGATACTGCAAGAAATAAGCCGACGTTTGTGCGAAGAAACACTGTAGGTTCGCGCGACGGCACACCATCCGTCCGCGCGATGGAAAAACCGTTGGTTCGCGGGTGGGCGAACATTGGAGAGCATGGGCGCGGACGCGCATGAGCGTAGACGTGCAGGCACGTGGGCGTGTGGGCGCGCAGGCGAGTGGCCGCGCGGGCGCACAGGCAAGCGGTCGCGCGGGCGGGCGGGCGCGCAGGCGAGCGGTCGTGAGGGTGGGCAGGTGGATGAGAGCGAGTCCGAGGCGGCGAACGCAAGCGTTAGCGCGATGGCGAGGAAACGCGCTGCCGCGTGGGCGAGGAAGACCGCTGGCGATATGGATCAACAGGCGATCGGTGGTGAGTGCTAACACGCAGGTTGGCGATCGTGCGTTGGCGAGCAGTATGCGAAGGTGAGCGATCGCGAGCAGCATGTGCAGGAGGGCGATCGTGCGACGGTGATCAGCATGTGCCTGGTGATCAGCGTGCGCAGGGTCGCGCGATGGCGATCAGCGTGCGCAGGGTCGCGCGATGGCGATCAGCGTGCGCAGGGTCGCGCGATGGCGATCAGCGTGCGCAGGGTCGCGCGATGGCGATCAGCGTGCGCAGGGTCGCGCGATGGCGATCAGCGTGCGCAGGGTCGCGCGATGGCGATCAGCGTGCGCAGGGTCGCGCGATGGCGATCAGCGTGCGCAGGGTCGCGCGATGGCGATCAGCGTGCGCAGGGTCGCGCGATGGCGATCAGCGTGCGCAGGGTCGCGCGATGGCGATCAGCGTGCGCAGGGTCGCGCGATGGCGATCAGCGTGCGCAGGGTCGCGCGATGGCGATCAGCGTGCGCAGGGTCGCGCGATGGCGATCAGCGTGCGCAGGGTCGCGCGATGGCGATCAGCGTGCGCAGGGTCGCGCGATGGCGATCAGCGTGCGCAGGGTCGCGCGATGGCGATCAGCGTGCGCAGGGTCGCGCGATGGCGATCAGCGTGCGCAGGGTCGCGCGATGGCGATCAGCGTGCGCAGGGTCGCGCGATGGCGATCAGCGTGCGCAGGGTCGCGCGATGGCGATCAGCGTGCGCAGGGTCGCGCGATGGCGATCAGCGTGCGCAGGGTCGCGCGATGGCGATCAGCGTGCGCAGGGTCGCGCGATGGCGATCAGCGTGCGCAGGGTCGCGCGATGGCGATCAGCGTGCGCAGGGTCGCGCGATGGCGATCAGCGTGCGCAGGGTCGCGCGATGGCGATCAGCGTGCGCAGGGTCGCGCGATGGCGATCAGCGTGCGCAGGGTCGCGCGATGGCGATCAGCGTGCGCAGGGTCGCGCGATGGCGATCAGCGTGCGCAGGGTCGCGCGATGGCGATCAGCGTGCGCAGGGTCGCGCGATGGCGATCAGCGTGCGCAGGGTCGCGCGATGGCGATCAGCGTGCGCAGGGTCGCGCGATGGCGATCAGCGTGCGCAGGGTCGCGCGATGGCGATCAGCGTGCGCAGGGTCGCGCGATGGCGATCAGCGTGCGCAGGGTCGCGCGATGGCGATCAGCGTGCGCAGGGTCGCGCGATGGCGATCAGCGTGCGCAGGGTCGCGCGATGGCGATCAGCGTGCGCAGGGTCGCGCGATGGCGATCAGCGTGCGCAGGGTCGCGCGATGGCGATCAGCGTGCGCAGGGTCGCGCGATGGCGATCAGCGTGCGCAGGGTCGCGCGATGGCGATCAGCGTGCGCAGGGTCGCGCGATGGCGATCAGCGTGCGCAGGGTCGCGCGATGGCGATCAGCGTGCGCAGGGTCGCGCGATGGCGATCAGCGTGCGCAGGGTCGCGCGATGGCGATCAGCGTGCGCAGGGTCGCGCGATGGCGATCAGCGTGCGCAGGGTCGCGCGATGGCGATCAGCGTGCGCAGGGTCGCGCGATGGCGATCAGCGTGCGCAGGGTCGCGCGATGGCGATCAGCGTGCGCAGGGTCGCGCGATGGCGATCAGCGTGCGCAGGGTCGCGCGATGGCGATCAGCGTGCGCAGGGGTCGCGCGATGGCGATCAGCGTGCGCAGTTGAGGGTCGCGCGATGGCGATCAGCGTGCGCAGTTGAGGGTCGCGCGATGGCGATCAGCGTGCGCAGTTGAGGGTCGCGCGATGGCGATCAGCGTGCGCAGTTGAGGGTCGCGCGATGGCGATCAGCGTGCGCAGTTGAGGGTCGCGCGATGGCGATCAGCGTGCGCAGTTGAGGGTCGCGCGATGGCGATCAGCGTGCGCAGTTGAGGGTCGCGCGATGGCGATCAGCGTGCGCAGTTGAGGGTCGCGCGATGGCGATCAGCGTGCGCAGTTGAGGGTCGCGCGATGGCGATCAGCGTGCGCAGTTGAGGGTCGCGCGATGGCGATCAGCGTGCGCAGTTGAGGGTCGCGCGATGGCGATCAGCGTGCGCAGTTGAGGGTCGCGCGATGGCGATCAGCGTGCGCAGTTGAGGGTCGCGCGATGGCGATCAGCGTGCGCAGGGTCGCGCGATGGCGATCAGCGTGCGCAGTTGAGGGTCGCGCGATGGCGATCAGCGTGCGCAGTTGAGGGTCGCGCGATGGCGATCAGCGTGCGCAGTTGAGGGTCGCGCGATGGCGATCAGCGTGCGCAGTTGAGGGTCGCGCGATGGCGATCAGCGTGCGCAGTTGAGGGTCGCGCGATGGCGATCAGCGTGCGCAGTTGAGGGTCGCGCGATGGCGATCAGCGTGCGCAGTTGAGGGTCGCGCGATGGCGATCAGCGTGCGCAGTTGAGGGTCGCGCGATGGCGATCAGCGTGCGCAGTTGAGGGTCGCGCGATGGCGATCAGCGTGCGCAGTTGAGGGTCGCGCGATGGCGATCAGCGTGCGCAGTTGAGGGTCGCGCGATGGCGATCAGCGTGCGCAGTTGAGGGTCGCGCGATGGCGATCAGCGTGCGCAGTTGAGGGTCGCGCGATGGCGATCAGCGTGCGCAGTTGAGGGTCGCGCGATGGCGATCAGCGTGCGCAGTTGAGGGTCGCGCGATGGCGATCAGCGTGCGCAGTTGAGGGTCGCGCGATGGCGATCAGCGTGCGCAGTTGAGGGTCGCGCGATGGCGATCAGCGTGCGCAGTTGAGGGTCGCGCGATGGCGATCAGCGTGCGCAGTTGAGGGTCGCGCGATGGCGATCAGCGTGCGCAGTTGAGGGTCGCGCGATGGCGATCAGCGTGCGCAGTTGAGGGTCGCGCGATGGCGATCAGCGTGCGCAGTTGAGGGTCGCGCGATGGCGATCAGCGTGCGCAGTTGAGGGTCGCGCGATGGCGATCAGCGTGCGCAGTTGAGGGTCGCGCGATGGCGATCAGCGTGCGCAGTTGAGGGTCGCGCGATGGCGATCAGCGTGCGCAGTTGAGGGTCGCGCGATGGCGATCAGCGTGCGCAGTTGAGGGTCGCGCGATGGCGATCAGCGTGCGCAGTTGAGGGTCGCGCGATGGCGATCAGCGTGCGCAGTTGAGGGTCGCGCGATGGCGATCAGCGTGCGCAGTTGAGGGTCGCGCGATGGCGATCAGCGTGCGCAGGGTCGCGCGATGGCGATCAGCGTGCGCAGGGTCGCGCGATGGCGATCAGCGTGCGCAGGGTCGCGCGATGGCGATCAGCGTGCGCAGGGTCGCGCGATGGCGATCAGCGTGCGCAGGGTCGCGCGATGGCGATCAGCGTGCGCAGGGTCGCGCGATGGCGATCAGCGTGCGCAGGGTCGCGCGATGGCGATCAGCGTGCGCAGGGTCGCGCGATGGCGATCAGCGTGCGCAGGGTCGCGCGATGGCGATCAGCGTGCGCAGGGTCGCGCGATGGCGATCAGCGTGCGCAGGGTCGCGCGATGGCGATCAGCGTGCGCAGGGTCGCGCGATGGCGATCAGCGTGCGCAGGGTCGCGCGATGGCGATCAGCGTGCGCAGGGTCGCGCGATGGCGATCAGCGTGCGCAGGGTCGCGCGATGGCGATCAGCGTGCGCAGGGTCGCGCGATGGCGATCAGCGTGCGCAGGGTCGCGCGATGGCGATCAGCGTGCGCAGGGTCGCGCGATGGCGATCAGCGTGCGCAGGGTCGCGCGATGGCGATCAGCGTGCGCAGGGTCGCGCGATGGCGATCAGCGTGCGCAGGGTCGCGCGATGGCGATCAGCGTGCGCAGGGTCGCGCGATGGCGATCAGCGTGCGCAGGGTCGCGCGATGGCGATCAGCGTGCGCAGGGTCGCGCGATGGCGATCAGCGTGCGCAGGGTCGCGCGATGGCGATCAGCGTGCGCAGGGTCGCGCGATGGCGATCAGCGTGCGCAGGGTCGCGCGATGGCGATCAGCGTGCGCAGGGTCGCGCGATGGCGATCAGCGTGCGCAGGGTCGCGCGATGGCGATCAGCGTGCGCAGGGTCGCGCGATGGCGATCAGCGTGCGCAGGGTCGCGCGATGGCGATCAGCGTGCGCAGGGTCGCGCGATGGCGATCAGCGTGCGCAGGGTCGCGCGATGGCGATCAGCGTGCGCAGGGTCGCGCGATGGCGATCAGCGTGCGCAGGGTCGCGCGATGGCGATCAGCGTGCGCAGGGTCGCGCGATGGCGATCAGCGTGCGCAGGGTCGCGCGATGGCGATCAGCGTGCGCAGGGTCGCGCGATGGCGATCAGCGTGCGCAGGGTCGCGCGATGGCGATCAGCGTGCGCAGGGTCGCGCGATGGCGATCAGCGTGCGCAGGGTCGCGCGATGGCGATCAGCGTGCGCAGGGTCGCGCGATGGCGATCAGCGTGCGCAGGGTCGCGCGATGGCGATCAGCGTGCGCAGGGTCGCGCGATGGCGATCAGCGTGCGCAGGGTCGCGCGATGGCGATCAGCGTGCGCAGGGTCGCGCGATGGCGATCAGCGTGCGCAGGGTCGCGCGATGGCGATCAGCGTGCGCAGGGTCGCGCGATGGCGATCAGCGTGCGCAGGGTCGCGCGATGGCGATCAGCGTGCGCAGGGTCGCGCGATGGCGATCAGCGTGCGCAGGGTCGCGCGATGGCGATCAGCGTGCGCAGGGTCGCGCGATGGCGATCAGCGTGCGCAGGGTCGCGCGATGGCGATCAGCGTGCGCAGGGTCGCGCGATGGCGATCAGCGTGCGCAGGGTCGCGCGATGGCGATCAGCAGCGTGCGCAGGGTCGCGCGATGGCGATCAGCAGCGTGCGCAGGGTCGCGCGATGGCGATCAGCGTGCGCAGGGTCGCGCGATGGCGATCAGCGTGCGCAGGGTCGCGCGATGGCGATCAGCAGCGTGCGCAGGGTCGCGCGATGGCGATCAGCAGCGTGCGCAGGGTCGCGCGATGGCGATCAGCAGCGTGCGCAGGGTCGCGCGATGGCGATCAGCAGCGTGCGCAGGGTCGCGCGATGGCGATCAGCAGCGTGCGCAGGGTCGCGCGATGGCGATCAGCAGCGTGCGCAGGGTCGCGCGATGGCGATCAGCAGCGTGCGCAGGGTCGCGCGATGGCGATCAGCAGCGTGCGCAGGGTCGCGCGATGGCGATCAGCAGCGTGCGCAGGGTCGCGCGATGGCGATCAGCAGCGTGCGCAGGGTCGCGCGATGGCGATCAGCAGCGTGCGCAGGGTCGCGCGATGGCGATCAGCAGCGTGCGCAGGGTCGCGCGATGGCGATCAGCAGCGTGCGCAGGGTCGCGCGATGGCGATCAGCAGCGTGCGCAGGGTCGCGCGATGGCGATCAGCAGCGTGCGCAGGGTCGCGCGATGGCGATCAGCAGCGTGCGCAGGGTCGCGCGATGGCGATCAGCAGCGTGCGCAGGGTCGCGCGATGGCGATCAGCAGCGTGCGCAGGGTCGCGCGATGGCGATCAGCAGCGTGCGCAGGGTCGCGCGATGGCGATCAGCAGCGTGCGCAGGGTCGCGCGATGGCGATCAGCAGCGTGCGCAGGGTCGCGCGATGGCGATCAGCAGCGTGCGCAGGGTCGCGCGATGGCGATCAGCAGCGTGCGCAGGGTCGCGCGATGGCGATCAGCAGCGTGCGCAGGGTCGCGCGATGGCGATCAGCAGCGTGCGCAGGGTCGCGCGATGGCGATCAGCAGCGTGCGCAGGGTCGCGCGATGGCGATCAGCAGCGTGCGCAGGGTCGCGCGATGGCGATCAGCAGCGTGCGCAGGGTCGCGCGATGGCGATCAGCAGCGTGCGCAGGGTCGCGCGATGGCGATCAGCAGCGTGCGCAGGGTCGCGCGATGGCGATCAGCAGCGTGCGCAGGGTCGCGCGATGGCGATCAGCAGCGTGCGCAGGGTCGCGCGATGGCGATCAGCAGCGTGCGCAGGGTCGCGCGATGGCGATCAGCAGCGTGCGCAGGGTCGCGCGATGGCGATCAGCAGCGTGCGCAGGGTCGCGCGATGGCGATCAGCAGCGTGCGCAGGGTCGCGCGATGGCGATCAGCAGCGTGCGCAGGGTCGCGCGATGGCGATCAGCAGCGTGCGCAGGGTCGCGCGATGGCGATCAGCAGCGTGCGCAGGGTCGCGCGATGGCGATCAGCAGCGTGCGCAGGGTCGCGCGATGGCGATCAGCAGCGTGCGCAGGGTCGCGCGATGGCGATCAGCAGCGTGCGCAGGGTCGCGCGATGGCGATCAGCAGCGTGCGCAGGGTCGCGCGATGGCGATCAGCAGCGTGCGCAGGGTCGCGCGATGGCGATCAGCAGCGTGCGCAGGGTCGCGCGATGGCGATCAGCAGCGTGCGCAGGGTCGCGCGATGGCGATCAGCAGCGTGCGCAGGGTCGCGCGATGGCGATCAGCAGCGTGCGCAGGGTCGCGCGATGGCGATCAGCAGCGTGCGCAGGGTCGCGCGATGGCGATCAGCAGCGTGCGCAGGGTCGCGCGATGGCGATCAGCAGCGTGCGCAGGGTCGCGCGATGGCGATCAGCAGCGTGCGCAGGGTCGCGCGATGGCGATCAGCAGCGTGCGCAGGGTCGCGCGATGGCGATCAGCAGCGTGCGCAGGGTCGCGCGATGGCGATCAGCAGCGTGCGCAGGGTCGCGCGATGGCGATCAGCAGCGTGCGCAGGGTCGCGCGATGGCGATCAGCAGCGTGCGCAGGGTCGCGCGATGGCGATCAGCAGCGTGCGCAGGGTCGCGCGATGGCGATCAGCAGCGTGCGCAGGGTCGCGCGATGGCGATCAGCAGCGTGCGCAGGGTCGCGCGATGGCGATCAGCAGCGTGCGCAGGGTCGCGCGATGGCGATCAGCAGCGTGCGCAGGGTCGCGCGATGGCGATCAGCAGCGTGCGCAGGGTCGCGCGATGGCGATCAGCAGCGTGCGCAGGGTCGCGCGATGGCGATCAGCAGCGTGCGCAGGGTCGCGCGATGGCGATCAGCAGCGTGCGCAGGGTCGCGCGATGGCGATCAGCAGCGTGCGCAGGGTCGCGCGATGGCGATCAGCAGCGTGCGCAGGGTCGCGCGATGGCGATCAGCAGCGTGCGCAGGGTCGCGCGATGGCGATCAGCAGCGTGCGCAGGGTCGCGCGATGGCGATCAGCAGCGTGCGCAGGGTCGCGCGATGGCGATCAGCAGCGTGCGCAGGGTCGCGCGATGGCGATCAGCAGCGTGCGCAGGGTCGCGCGATGGCGATCAGCAGCGTGCGCAGGGTCGCGCGATGGCGATCAGCAGCGTGCGCAGGGTCGCGCGATGGCGATCAGCAGCGTGCGCAGGGTCGCGCGATGGCGATCAGCAGCGTGCGCAGGGTCGCGCGATGGCGATCAGCAGCGTGCGCAGGGTCGCGCGATGGCGATCAGCAGCGTGCGCAGGGTCGCGCGATGGCGATCAGCAGCGTGCGCAGGGTCGCGCGATGGCGATCAGCAGCGTGCGCAGGGTCGCGCGATGGCGATCAGCAGCGTGCGCAGGGTCGCGCGATGGCGATCAGCAGCGTGCGCAGGGTCGCGCGATGGCGATCAGCAGCGTGCGCAGGGTCGCGCGATGGCGATCAGCAGCGTGCGCAGGGGTCGCGCGATGGCGATCAGCAGCGTGCGCAGGGTCGCGCGATGGCGATCAGCAGCGTGCGCAGGGTCGCGCGATGGCGATCAGCAGCGTGCGCAGGGTCGCGCGATGGCGATCAGCAGCGTGCGCAGGGTCGCGCGATGGCGATCAGCAGCGTGCGCAGGGTCGCGCGATGGCGATCAGCAGCGTGCGCAGGGTCGCGCGATGGCGATCAGCAGCGTGCGCAGGGTCGCGCGATGGCGATCAGCAGCGTGCGCAGGGTCGCGCGATGGCGATCAGCAGCGTGCGCAGGGTCGCGCGATGGCGATCAGCAGCGTGCGCAGGGTCGCGCGATGGCGATCAGCAGCGTGCGCAGGGTCGCGCGATGGCGATCAGCAGCGTGCGCAGGGTCGCGCGATGGCGATCAGCAGCGTGCGCAGGGTCGCGCGATGGCGATCAGCAGCGTGCGCAGGGTCGCGCGATGGCGATCAGCAGCGTGCGCAGGGTCGCGCGATGGCGATCAGCAGCGTGCGCAGGGTCGCGCGATGGCGATCAGCAGCGTGCGCAGGGTCGCGCGATGGCGATCAGCAGCGTGCGCAGGGTCGCGCGATGGCGATCAGCAGCGTGCGCAGGGTCGCGCGATGGCGATCAGCAGCGTGCGCAGGGTCGCGCGATGGCGATCAGCAGCGTGCGCAGGGTCGCGCGATGGCGATCAGCAGGTGCGCAGGGTCGCGCGATGGCGATCAGCAGCGTGCGCAGGGTCGCGCGATGGCGATCAGCGTGCGCAGGGTCGCGCGATGGCGATCAGCGTGCGCAGGGTCGCGCGATGGCGATCAGCGTGCGCAGGGTCGCGCGATGGCGATCAGCGTGCGCAGGGTCGCGCGATGGCGATCAGCGTGCGCAGGGTCGCGCGATGGCGATCAGCGTGCGCAGGGTCGCGCGATGGCGATCAGCGTGCGCAGGGTCGCGCGATGGCGATCAGCGTGCGCAGGGTCGCGCGATGGCGATCAGCGTGCGCAGGGTCGCGCGATGGCGATCAGCGTGCGCAGGGTCGCGCGATGGCGATCAGCGTGCGCAGGGTCGCGCGATGGCGATCAGCGTGCGCAGGGTCGCGCGATGGCGATCAGCATGCCAGGGTCGCGCGATGGCGATCAGCATGCCAGGGTCGCGCGATGGCGATCAGCATCCGCAGTTGAGGGTCGCGCAATGGCGATCAGCATCCGCAGTTGAGGGTCGCGCAATGGCGATCAGCATCCGCAGTTGAGGGTCGCGCGATGGCGATCAGCATCCGCAGTTGAGGGTCGCGCGATGGCGATCAGCATCCGCAGTTGAGGGTCGCGCGATGGCGATCAGCATCCGCAGTTGAGGGTCGCGCGATGGCGATCAGCATCCGCAGTTGAGGGTCGCGCGATGGCGATCAGCATCCGCAGTTGAGGGTCGCGCGATGGCGATCAGCATCCGCAGTTGAGGGTCGCCCGATGGCGATCAGCATCCGCAGTTGAGGGTCGCGCGATGGCGATCAGCATCCGCAGTTGAGGGTCGCGCGATGGCGATCAGCATCCGCAGTTGAGGGTCGCGCGATGGCGATCAGCATCCGCTGTTGAGGGTCGCGCGATGGCGATCAGCATGCCAGGGTCGCGCGATGGCGATCAGCATGCCAGGGTCGCGCGATGGCGATCAGCATGCGCAGGGTCGCGCGATGGCGATCAGCATGCGCAGGGTCGCGCGATGGCGATCAGCATGCGCAGGGTCGCGCGATGGCGATCAGCATGCGCAGGGTCGCGCGATGGCGATCAGCATGCGCAGGGTCGCGCGATGGCGATCAGCATGCCAGGGTCGCGCGATGGCGATCAGCATGCCAGGGTCGCGCGATGGCGATCAGCATGCCAGGGTCGCGCGATGGCGATCAGCATGCCAGGGTCGCGCGATGGCGATCAGCATCCGCAGTTGAGGGTCGCGCGATGGCGATCAGCATCCGCAGTTGAGGGTCGCGCGATGGCGATCAGCATCCGCAGTTGAGGGTCGCGCGATGGCAATCAGCATCCGCAGGTGAGCTAGTAGCTGGCGAACCATGTTCCTTCAGAAGTATTGGAGAACGTTGGCGTGCCGGCTGTAACACACGCGGGCGATCCGGAGATCGCCGAGAGACAGGTGATCGCTGACGAGCAGAAGGCTACGGGTGGAAGCCTGTGCATAGAAGAAGAGTCCTTGACCCCGACCTGAACCGAAGTTCTAGATCGTGAGGGCGAACGTGGACGCACAGGGCGCGTAACAGGAACCAACAGGAACAGCAGGGATAATCATCTTGAAAGCGCTGACGAACAGGAGAGCGCTGATGAGCAGAAGAGCGCCTGTGTGTTAACACTGAGCAGGAGCAGGAGAGAACACAGCAGAAGGGCGCGCAGGGAAACCCTGACACGCAAGGGAAGAACCCTCGTGGGGGCAACCCTTTGCCCTGAAGGGATCGTTGTCCGCCGGGAGACTGATGTCCGTCGGAAGACCGCTGTCCGTCGGGAAGACCGTTGTCCGTCGGGAAGACCGTTGTCCGTCGGGAAGACCGTTGCCCGTCGGAAGACGAGATCAGACTGCTGTCCATCTGCACCAAGGCGGAAGATCGAGAAAAGGAGTTGTAGGCTGCAAACGGAGATTCAAAAAGGCACCTCAAGCACCCTTATAGGGAGATGAGAGGCCCTTACGACGAGGCAGACGGTGGGCCTACGGCGAGGGAGGCCAACAGCAACCGCAACAGAAGATACCTCCGAAGAGGAGTCTCTATGAGTGTACTCTCTCGCGAACGAAAGAGAAACACTTTGTGGAAGAGACTGGTCAGCCAGTGACCTAAAAGGAGCAATCCTCCGAAGAGGAGCTCCTGCAGTTGCCCAGCCCCTTGAGCGAAACTGCAGGTGCGACCGCTCAGCACCAAGAGCATAGTCGCACGAAAAAAAGGCAAGAGAAGGACCCCCCAAAAGGGGAAAAACTCAAGCCTGGACAGGAAAAACTTCCCTCGGAAGGAAAGTTACCCGCCCAAGGAGGCAAGCCTCCTAAGAGTTCTAAAATGAACTGGAGAGCTGTCCGTCGACACGGGAGTACTTCCAGTAGGAAACATGCCCCTGACGAAAAAACAAGGGGGGAGGCAGCAACAGCCGAATCCCCAGGACTCAACCAGACAGCTCACACCGTTGCCATATTACAGAAATGAACTAGATCGGTAACTGTAAAAAAATAAAACAAATAATATTAGTACACATTCATTCCCCCGGGAAGGCTCCGAAGAGGAGTCCCGAGGGAAAGGAACAAGAATTACACAACAGGCACGTGCCCTCACAACCACTTACACTCACGGAAGCAGAGCTGTAACCAAAACAGAATTATAACAATTATAATTATGTAACTATGTAATAATGTACTGTAATTTAAAAAAGAATGAACACTAAAGAAAGAACGAAAACCCCGAAAGGAATCGTTCTACAAAAAACAACTACAATTAGATTCATAACTA
This sequence comes from Palaemon carinicauda, assembly GCF_036898095.1. Taxonomy (NCBI): domain Eukaryota; kingdom Metazoa; phylum Arthropoda; class Malacostraca; order Decapoda; family Palaemonidae; genus Palaemon; species Palaemon carinicauda. The sequence continues at coordinate 119,438,151 of NC_090743.1, read as the reverse complement.
ATTGAGACAAACGTACGGCGTAGCAAACCCCCCACACGGAAAGGAAGCTACAAGGGCGTAGTAAAACGTAGTAAAAGGGTGAACGACCTCAAGAGAGAGAGAGAGAAAGACATGTCAAACTCGATCGCCACCCATAAAATTACGCCGTGGTGGCCTAACTGCCGAGGCCTCCACGTAGATATCGTACACTACACACACAAATCTGAAAAGGAAACTTACTTATTTCTATACTCAAATATATATACAAACATGAAAACATGTTTACATATATAATGAGTAAAAGAAAAGTAAGCGATTAAGTAAAGACAAAACAAACAATGGCTGCCAAGAGAGGACCAAGACAGAGACGTCTGTCACAGTCCGAGCCAAAAGTGAAAGTGGGTATTCACCTGTGTGTGAGGGGGAGGAGGGGTAGCTAGCTACCACTCCCCTACCCCCCCCCCCCCCCCGCTAACTAGCGCGGGGGTAATACACCCTCGTTAAATTCTAATGGCTCGCCATTTCAGCTACGCTAAAAGGTAACCCTTTGTAAATAGCGTGGTTTGTATTTCGGTTACGGAACAAACACATTTTAAGACAATGAATATTACTCTGAATTATGTATACTGTAGAGTAAACATTAAGGCAATGGAGATGAATATCCACTGGACAGAGCATTATTTTTGCTTACTTAGATGGAGCTGAGTTTCAATTGGATAATTATCTTGTTCTATATTTAATGCCTGTTTCACGCTTCTTTACCATATGATCAACACATACTGTACAACCAGCACATGGCTTTCTAATTTACCATACTGGTCTTTATTTTATTTAAGTTTTTAATGTCACTAAATTCACAAATGATAGGGGAAGAAGAAGGAACTCTACCTGATCCCTCACCCGCAGAAGTCGCAGGGGAGGACAAACTTGTTTTCCTGGGAGACAGCTTCGTAGCCTTCTTCTTGGTCCCAAATATGACCCATTGGACCTCACTCCAGCTGGCACATTCCGGACACGTGTCCGAAGGCGAACACACTTTACCTCTACACGAGGAACACAACAAATGAGGATCAACCACGGGCTTTGACAAAAAATCCCCACACGATTTCCCGGCTCTAGGCCCAGGACAACGGCGAGCATGCTCCATTGCACACAATCACAAAGACCACTAGACACAAGCACAAAAGGAAAGAAAGCTCTAAACACCAATAAAAGCACAAAGGAACGAAAGTGAAAGCACACTGCAAAGCACTAATCGCGCCGGTAAGGCACTAAAGACCATGTGGTAACCACCTGGCGATGAACACAAAGGGTCGCACTGAGAACAGAGGAGCGGCGTGTGATAACACGACGCGACCAGAAAACTTACTAAAGAGGTGCGACCTGGGAAGCAGGTGGCCTACCTTGGCTTGCCCTTAAGGCACGTTTTCCCCCGCTAGGCCTACCACTATAGAAAATGGGAGTAGGGTAAACTACACAAAACTCTGGTCGTTTGAGAGGAGGTTCCAGGTAACTCCTAAGAAAGTGTTTCGAGGAAAGTCTCTGTGTTGGAACAATGATCGATATACCAGTTCCTGTAAGTCTATAACTGGTGATGGATTTATTTCTTTAAATTGGTCATTGTTCATTAGGCTTCCTTCAGCTACTCGAGTATCATATGGATTCTTAAGGACCTCGACCTTTACAACTTAATTAGTAGCTTCAGATTCAGGGGCTGAGAGTTGAGGCAATGTTTCGGTTTAAGCAGCTATTAAATTTGGTATATGAACTTTCCTTTAGATTGACAATATAGGAAACATTTCTCATTACTTGGTTTTTTATTTTTTATGCACGTTAAAGTCCACATTTTGTCCTTTCTGATTCTGATTTTGGGGATTCAAGATCAATATTCTGTATTTTTGGTGGTGTCAATAGTGGTAAGAATGTCAAACCTGTTCTGTAAGGGAACCTGTGCTTCTTGCTAAACCGGATAATTTTGGGTAATACAGTACTGCTTTTTAAATGTGTGTTTAGGTGGTGTTTTGGGAATAATGGCTACAGTGCAAGAATTGGATTTTATATAATTCAAATAGGCCAAATCTGTTTTTGTACCTAAAAAGCCTCAAGAACAGAATTCTTCTCAAGTTTGGTTTTGAGGGAATTGGATGATAACGAGGTGGAACTATCAGGATCCTGAAATCTAACACTTACCAAAGAATAAGAAGATCTAAAACTATTAGTTAAATCTGAATGATTATCTAGTGTGCAAGCTCAAGTTGAATTATCACCTAAAAGTTTTTCTAGCTGCACTAAAGGCAATATGTTCATTACTGTATTGCCTGTTTTAATTATAAATTGTTCTGATTGGTATTGAGGACATTGTCATGACTTTGGAGAGTGGATTCCCTTACAATGAAAAATATGTTTGCTGAACAATCTGTTGAGATATCATGGAACTTTGAGCAGATGAAATATCTTTTTCCATTAGTATGCTTGGCATTTACATGGTCAAATTAATATCATTTGTAACAATGCGTTAGTCGTGAGTGAAACTTCATGAGAGCGATCTTCAAATGTCTAATCTTCTTGTAATCAAAAAGATAAGCTATGGAAAATGATGACAAGATGGCATTGTTGCCTCCTTTCAGCTTTTTTAACAATGAAAGGGACCCTCTTCAGTATGTCCTCTACTTTAAACTCAAAGAGATCTTTGAAATAAATTATTCCCTTTGCATGATTAAATGTGGGGCGAGGAGGGAGTAATATCTGTACTGGTTTAGTTTTATTGCCAGCAGCTTATGGCCATAGGGTTTCAAATTTCCTTGTAGAATGGTACAGTACTAAAGTTTCTTTCTGGCCATTCACAGCCCTTGGTAATGTTATAGCTTTCTTCCTTGTATGAGGCAACATATCAAATTAGTTCAGGCACAACTCTAGGAACCTTATCCTTAACTTCCTCATTCAAGGTGGAGTACTTGGGTATATAATCAAATTCAGAATCTGAAATGTTCTGGACACTGTAGCATACCCATGGATATCTTCGGTTGTGGAAGGAGCATTGGGGAACCAGTAATGTACGTAGCTATGTATTTTGGTTTTATGCAATCTTTACTTAAGAAGGATTGCAAGGGGGCGTAAGCAAAAGCATGTTAATGAAGTACAAGTAAAGGTACCAGGTCATCCAGGTTGCTTAGATTTTGTAAATCTTAAGCAGGAGCAATCATACAAATGTACACTATTTGACAGAGGATAGTCTCTCCTATTTTCTGTAGCGATCATCTTTTCTGCCAAAATGCAATCATTTTGCAAATTTTGTCAAAAAATAAAACCTTGCTTCATGCTTGTATTAAAATAGAGAGAAAAAATATGACCATTACAATATGGATATATCATAACAAACTTTCATAGCCTTATGTGCCCAGGACTAACTTTCCCGAATCCCCCTAAAAAATGGGGTACATATACTGTATAATGATGGCCAAGCCTTGTAACTCCCTTACTTCAAAAACTATCGCATACTTGTATTGATAAAAACTGTTCAGAACATTCTAAATACCCCAGGTAAGTACTTAATTGTTCAGAATGTTCTATATACCCCAAGGTAAGTACTTATCTGATACAGTATAATTTTTGGATGGAAAATCATCAAATTACCTTAGAATTTCCAAGTCGCACGAGCTCTTTCCCCTGAAACACTCTCTCCCTCCTGTAATTCTTAGAATTCACTGTAGATGGCATTTTGATCAAATTCAGCAGTGCTTTAGCAGCAGAACACTGAAATAATTGGAAGCCGCGGTAATCTGAAAGGACCCAAGCAGACCCCACTTGACCAGGGAAATTACCAGAGGGCTTTCCTTGTCAAATCAGTATTACATACAGTATTTCTAAAATTTAAACAGGGTAATGGGAGCGTCAAGCACGGGTTGGAGATGCCCGTTCTTAGCAGCAGAGACGTGAAGATGGCTACTATAAACTCCAAGAGTGACTATGTTCGACCTAATACAAGTGATTTTTTCATTGACTTGAATAATCCAAAACTGACGAGGGTTATGAACTTCACTCAACAAAGGGAGTTTACGTATTATTTATATACAATAAGACTCCGGGTGATTACAGTATTTCAGCATTTGTTCTAAGCGTAGTGATGGTGACATGCGTTATGTTTACGAAGAAAAATAAACTCAACCCCAGGTCTTTTAGGTAGTTCAATTAGTTCATGCCGAATGAAAATTGCCAAGAAACGTGGAAATAATTTTCTTGAAAGATCCAAACTATTTCGTGAAGATGTTTTTGTTATATTAGCTTGCTTTGCATATCGTGTACCGCAGAATACAAGCCCGACTATTTCATTCCCCCCTCCCCCCCACACACAAAAAAAGTTGTCCCTTCGAAAGATGATGATGCAACCAAAAATGTTATTTTCATTAGTAAAATAAATTTTTGAATATACTTACCCGATAATCATGTAGCTGTCAACTCCGTTGCCCGACAGAATTCTACGGAAGGGATACGCCAGCGATCGCTATACAAGAGGGGGGTGTACTCACCAGCGCCACCTGTGGCCAGGTACTGCAGTACTTCTTGTTGACACCACCTCAATTTTTCCTCGGTCCACTGGTTCTCTATGGGGAGGAAGGGTGGGTCAATTAAATCATGATTATCGGGTAAGTATATTCAAAAATTTATTTTACTAATGAAAATAACATTTTTCAATATTAATCTTACCCGATAATCATGTAGCTGATTCACACCCAGGGAGGTGGGTGAAAACCAGTGTACATGTATATCAAGAAGCTAAGTATCCCGTATTTCATATTATCAGTTATTCAAAATAACAATGAAATTATAAGTACCTGGTAAGGAAGTCGACTTGAACCATTACTCTGCCTTTAATAAGTTCGTCTTCCTTACTGAGCGCAGCGTTCCTCTTAGGAGGCTGAACAACTCTAAGGTGCTGAAGTATCAAGGGCTGCAACCCATACTAAAGGACCTCATCACAACCTTTAACCTCGGCGCTTCTCAAGAAAGAATTGACCACCCGCCATATCAACAAGGATGTGGAAGGCTTCTTAGCCGACCGTACAACCCATAAAAAGTATTCAAGAGAAAGGTTAAAAGGTTATGGGATTATGGGAATGTAGTGGCTGAGCCCCCGCCTACTACTGCATTCGTTGCTACGAATGGTCCCAGGGTGTAGCAGTACTCGTAAAGAGACTGGACATCTTTGAGATAGAATGATGCGAACACTGACTTGCTTCTCCAATAGGTTGCATCCATAACACTCTGCAGAGAACGGTTCTGTATGAAGGCCACTGAAGTAGCCACAGCTCTCACTTCATGTGTCCTTACCTTCAGCAAAGCAAGGTCTTCTTCCTTCAGATGAGAATGTGCTTCCCTAATCAGAAGCCTGAATAGTAAGAAACTGAGTTCTTAGACCTTGGAAAAGAAGGCTTCTTGATAGCACACCATAAGGCTTCTGATTGTCCTCGTAAAGGTTAAGACCTTTTTAGATAGTACCTAAGAGCTCTAACTGGGCAAAGTACTCTCTCCAGTTCATTCCCAACAAGTTGGACAGGCTTGGGATCTCGAACGACTTAGGCCAAGGACGTGAAGGAAGCTCGTTTAGCAAAAACCGAGCTGCAAGGAACATGTAGCCGTTTCAGATGTGAAAACTATGATCCTGCTGAAGGCGTGGATCTCACTTACTCTTTTAGCTGTTGTCAAGCACACGAGGAAAAGAGTTTTTAATGTGAGGTCCTAAAAAGAGGCTGATTGGAGAGGTTCAAATCTTGATGACATAAGGAACCTTAGGACCACGTCTAGGTTCCAGCCTGGAGTGGACAACCGACGTTCCTTTGAGGTCTCAAAAGACCTAGGAAGGTCCTGTAGATCTTTGTTGGTGGAAAGATCCAAGCCTCTGTGGCGGAAAACCGCTGCCAACATACTTCTGTAACCCTTGATCGTAGGAGCTGAAAGTGATCTTACGTTCCTTAGATGTAACAGGAAGTCAGCAATCTGGGTTACAGTGGTACTGGTTGAGGAAACTGCATTGGCCTTGTACCAGCTTCGGAAGACTTCCCCTTGAGACTGATAGACTCTGAGAATGGATGTTCTCCTTGCTCTGGCAATCGCTCTGGCTGCCTCCTTCGAAAAGCCCCTAGCTCTTGAGAGTCTTTCGAAAGTCTGAAGGCAGTCAGACGAAGAGCGTGGAGGTTTGGGTGTACCTTCTTTACGTGAGGTTGACGTAGAAGGTTCACTCCTAGAGGAAGAGTCCTGGGAATGTCGACCAGCCATTGCAGTACCTCTATGAACCATTCTCTCGCGGGCCAGAGCGGAGCCAACCAACGTCAGCCGTGTCCCTTTGCGAGAGGAGAACTTCTGAAGTACCCTGTTGACAATCTTGAACGGCGGGAATGCATACAGGTCGAGATGGGACCAATCCAGCAGAAAAGCATCCACGTGAACTGCTGCTGGGTCTGGAATCGGAGAACAATACAACGGGAGTCTCTAGGTTATCGAGGTAGCGAACAGATCTATGGTTGGCTGACCCCACAGGGCCCAAAGTCTGTTGCAAACATTCTTGTGAAGGGTCCACTCTGTGGGGATGACCTGACCCTTCCGGCTGAGGCGATCTGCCATGACATTCATATCGCCCTGAATGAACCTCGTTACCAGCGTGAGCTTTCGATCTTTGACCAGATGAGGAGGTCCCTTGCGATCTAGAACAACTTCCACGAATGAGTCCCTCCCTGCTTGGAGATGTAAGCCAAGGCTGTGGTGTTGTCAGAGTCCACCTCCACCACCTTGTTAAGCTGGAGGGACTTGAAGTTTATCAAGGCCAGATGAACCGCCAACAACTCCTTGCAATTGATGTGAAGTGTCCTTTGCTCCTGATTCCATGTTCCTGAGCATTCCTGTCCGTCCAAAGTCGCACCCCAGCCCGTGTCTGATGCGTCCGAGAGGAGACGGCGGTCGGGTTTCTGAACAGCCAAAGGTAGACTTCCTTGAGAAGAAAGCTGTTCTTACACCACGCGAGAGTAGACCTCCTCTCTTCGGAAACAGGAACTGAGACCGTCTCTAGCGTCATGTCCTTTATCCAGTGAGCAGCTAGATGATACTGAAGGGGGCAGAGGTGGAGTCTCCCTAACACGATGAACAGGGCCAGCGATGAAAGTGTCCCTGTTAGACTCATCCACTACCTGACTGAGCATCGGTTCCTTCTCAGCATGCTCTGGATGCATTCTAGGGCTTGGAAGATCCTTGGGGCCGACGGAAAAGCCCGAAAAGCTCGACTCTGAAGATCCATACCCAGGTAGACAATGGTCTGGGATGGGACGAGCTGGGACTCCTCAAAATTGACCAGGAGGCCCAGTTCCTTGGTCAGATCCATAGTCCATCTGAGAATCTCCAGACAGCGACGACTTGTGGGAGCTCTTAAAAGCCAGTCGTCTGACGGAGCCGGACACAAGATCATGGTACTGCTGCACAGTCTGTGAACTGTCAACCATGGGGAAGCGAGGAAGTACAGTGACAACCCGAAGCTGTCTAGACTGTCTGGGTCGTACAGACAACTCCTTATCGGGTTGCTGAGGTTGCCGCACTGCGTCACAACAAGTCACTTCTGCTGGTTGTTGAACGTCTTCCCAGTGACACACTGACTCCGTAAACAAAAAATCCTCTAACAAGGACTAAGCTTGGACTGCATGTCTTGCAACACAGCTCAAGGTCTATGGGAGCAGGTGTGGTAACAGACGGGGCTAGCGACTGAAGTGGAACCATTACCTTCCCTGGAAGCATGTTATGCTTAAATAAAAGTCCATAGGAGGCTACGCAGCTAAAGGCTCCTCTCCAAATGACAGAGTCCTCAAGGGAATATCAGAAGGAGGGAGAATAGCACTTTCTCATCTACAGGGACCATATCCGAGAAAAGCTAAGTTCTCTCAGTGAGGGTTTCACTGGTGCAAAAGCAGCAGACTAGAAGGCAACGTTATGAAACTGCTTGACAGTCTAGTGAGTTGGCAACAACCAAAGATGTGTGACTGAGAAGCATGCGGTAAGGTATGCAGAGCATGCTGTATGTAGAGCATGCTGTAAGGTAAGCAGAGCATGTTGCATGGCGTGTGGCTGATGCTGCATGGGATGAGGCTCATGCTGCATGGGATGAGGCTCATGCTGCTTAAAAGAAATCTGAACCTGACACTAATCTAGTTGTCCGAGGATTTACCTGGTGAGACATCAGTCTCTTTACCAGAGAGTTTTACCAGATTTCCCCGGGCCACCACGTGACACAATTGGTAGTAATTCATTCAAATTACCTCTAATGAGTCAATATGGATAAATATCAACAAAACATCGTGTTCAAATAGAAATAAATTTCTACCTCATACTTGGGATCGAACACTAGCCCCTTCTAATGAAAGGCCAGGTCGAAACCAACCATGCCACGAGAGCCCATAGGATGTCGCATAGCATGAGGCTCCTGCCTCATGGGTTGAGGAGGATGCCGCATAGCATGAGGCTCCTGCCTCATGGTTTGATCCTGTGAGGTTCCTGCCTCAAGAGTTGCGTCTGCCTCAAGGGTTGAGGGGGTAGCTGCGCAGAGAGAGGCTCAAGCTGCATAGACTGCGGTTCAAGTTGAATGGGAAGAGGCTCAAGCTGAGGAGAAAGTGGCAGATGCATGCGTTGAGGTGGCTGACTCATAGCATGAGGTTCCTGCCTCAAGAGTTGCGCTTGCCTCAAGGGTTGAGGTGGCTGCGCAGAGAGAGGCTCTTGACTCACGAGTTGAGGTTCTTGAGGTGCTTGCCTCGAGAGTTGAGGTTCTTGCCTCGAGGAAAGTGGAGGTGGTTGTTGCGAGAGTTGAGGTGGCTGCCTCAAGGATGGTAGAGGTTGTCGTACCTCAAGAGGTTGCTGCCTCGAGGGTAGTTGTAATGCAAGATACTCCTGCCTCAAGGGTAGAGGAGGTTGTAAGGCATAAGGCTCCTGCCCCCATTGTTGAGGAGGTTGCTGCGTGGTAAGAGGCTCCTGCCTCAAGGAAAGTGGAGGTTGCTGCACAGCGCTGGTATCTGGCAACTCCCAACGCGGCAGCTCACGCATGGAGGTAGCTTGAGGAACCTCAACCTCATACGTCTGGCAGATTGTACTGCGCAGAGGAGGAGGAGCGTTCGCAGGAGGAGGTGTATTAACCTTCTCTGCCTGAAACTCCTGCATCAACACCGCAAGCTGAGACTGCATTGTCTGCAGCAAAGACCACTAGAGTTTAAGAAAGACAACAACAAACGGAGCTACTGTCCGTTGAGACTGAGGGTCTAAAACAGCTGGTGCGGCAACAGACGGAGCTATTGCCTGTTGCGATACCACCTTGCCTCTCTGGGAGGTGTGCAGTTGTCGTACTGCAGCAAGTCCGAACTGACCCAGGGCTAATGGCTACACCTAGGAGTTGGACTTGTGCGGAAGGGACCGACTTGCACTTAAAAGCTGCAAGATTTGGTCCATGGTTTCTGCGAGAAACCTCTTCCGCAGACGAGGAATAAAAGGGCTCTCTCGTCTTTGTGTGGGTGGGGTGATCACGTCGGCAACGAGTGTAGATACACCCGAAACCACGGAGGGAAAAGCGTCTGTTCGTCGATCAAGGCCTGCTGAACCCATAAGTCCTTCGACATTACTTCTCCCCTGGGCTTGGGAGCTTGTAAGAGGTCCCAGACTAGGCGAACAACTGGCACGAACAGACGAACCCTCGAACGCAACACTGTAACACTTTGCGATTATCACTTATCACTTTTGATTTTCTGTTTGCACTTATTTCACTGAACTCGAAACTTTAAGTGGTTTGTACCTGAAACACGCAATTCTATCCTTCCTTAAAAGTTAGTAATTGCGAAAACAGAATTACAATGTAACAGAAAAATCTAATGAAAGATAAATAATTCAGTGGCTGGAAAGAGACTAAACACTAGATCAAATAAACTACGTTTAAAATCTCTCACCGCATAAAGCTTGAGAACAAGAATAAAACTCTAGAAACGTTTACCTTCTTCCCCTAAAGAGACTAGGGAGAAGAGCAAAAACGATAACAACGTTACTCGCTTGAACGAAACGTTTATCCTCCTCTCTCTCCCTCCGTCTCTATCTCTCTCTCTCTCTCTCTCTCTCTCTTGACTTAGAACCTGAGAGAAGAGCCCAATCATATATATCGTTAAAACATATTATTGTTAAAGGAAAAAAACTGAAAGATTTCCCAAATAAAAAGTTCCTTTATTAGAATTAAAACCATTAAGCTAAGAAAGAATGAACAAAACGCTAGAATCGGTTTACTCTTACTGCAACGTGACACCGTGAAAATTCTCTCTCTATCGTAACGATAGAGCGCAAGTTGAACGTTCTGAACGTCAACAACTGCAGAGACAAAACAAAACGTTAGTTCAACTTTGAAAACAGTACGAGACTATCAAAGAAATTCTTTCAAAAACATTAAAATAGCATAAAATGTTAACAGGTAAAACCGAAATGACGGGCTCAATGTTAATTAACTTCGGTACAAGAAAAGACCGCCTACTATTAGGAAAGGTCGAATATAAACAAATATAAAAATTAATTTTAATAAGTTTATAATAAAAGGAAGTTAATCGAAGAGGCCTATAAAAGGCGGAGAGATATAAAATAAATCTATAACTTTTGTTAAGCAAAATTAAGAAAGAGAGTCTATACTCTCTTAGACACCAACACTTCCGTCTAAGGGAAGGGTCGGCCATTTAAAAGTGAAAGAGAGTTCATACTCTCTTCGTCACCATAATTAATCAAATTAATTCCAAAAGCTAGCTAAGCTAATGATAAAACTTCCTGAATAGCGAAAGCTAAACTCTAGAGCAAATACATCACCAAATCGTGAGCAAAAACTCCAGAATCAACAGCGTATCCATGTAGGTCTAGCCGGAGGCACGACAGAGGAAAAATTGAGGTGGTGTCAACAAGAAGTACTGCAGTACCTGGCCACAGGTGGCGCTGGTGAGTACACCCCCCTCTTGTATAGCGATCGCTGGCGTATCCCTTCCGTAGAATTCTGTCGGGCAACGGAGTTGACAGCTACATGATTATCGGGTAAGATTAATATTGAAAACTTCCAAATATTCTGACTTCTGTGACACCAAGTAATGTAAGTACGTACCGCTACATTTTTTCTGTTAACTGTATTATGGGGTCAATTTGGTTCATTGGAACAAGTGTAAACTTGCTCATTACTTATAAAATATATTTCTTTCACGAAATATGATTGTGTTACCTTGCCAAGAGTGAAGCTGGCTGGAAAGCAAAGATAGGATAAAGCTAAGAATAAGGTGATCTAAGGGGACTTATAGGTTAGGTTGGGTGGGAAAATTTAGGTTAAGTTGTATTATTGTTGAAAGTGTTTTGCCGCACAACGGACACGGCTACGAAAAACTAGAATGTGTGAAGGGGATCAACATATTCCCATCTTCTGCGTGCAGGAGGTCCGGTAAATATGATACATAACTTTAATTTTTAGCCAAATATATGAACCATATATTTTTCCTACTCGCTACAGTCTGTTTTATGCATTTCTAACCATAATTACTGGGTCAATAAAGACAATTATGGAGGACCCCAGTGGGAAACCGGGGTTTTAAGGGGGGAATGATAAAAATGTTATTTTCCTTAGTAAAATAAATTTTTGAATATACTTACCCGGTGATCATGTAGCTGCAGCTCTGCTGCCCGACAGAAAAAACCTACGGGCGGGATACGCCAGCGATCGCTATACAGGTGGGGGTGTACAACAACAGCGCCATCTGTCGAGTAGGTACTCAGGTACTTCTTGTCAACAAGAACCAATTTTCTCCTCGGTCCACTGGGTCTCTATGGGGAGGAAGGGAGGGTCCTTTAATTCATGATCACCGGGTAAGTATATTCAAAAATTTATTTTACTAAGGAAAATAACATTTCTGGGCTCAATCCCTGTGCCGCGCAGTGAAATGCTCCTTAAGCACCATTTCAAAGGAATATAACTGCTAATATTACCAGAGAAAAAATGTAAAGGAATGCTAGGTTGAACTAGCTCGCTCACCTAATGGTGTCGGTATAGACTGGGGCGAAATACCAGAGGTCTCGTACCATTTAGATTTCTCCTCTTCGAAATCCCCCAATAGTGAGGTGCCGTTCAACCTCCCCTGCCTCGCAGACCAGTACTACTAACTCAACCCACGCTTGCCCATCACTCCTTTCAAGCACCTGTTTGATATAAGTCCAAGTTTTTTTATTTCGTGTGTTTCATTGGATTTATCATCAACTTTCTCTCGATGGCCGATTCCCAAGATACCCCATCGAAGTTAAGTACCTTATCCATGAGTTTTTAACGAGATTGGGCAGTGTCATCTTTGTTTTTATTATTTAGAAGTGTTTATATATGAGCGGCGTCCCCGTTCTTTCTTTCGCCTCTGCCCTTTGTCTCGTTAGTTCGTCCGTCTTTTATATTCGTTCGATCCTTTAGGAGTTTTTTCCTTATATTCATTTAGTACACCAACTTTATGCTTTCATATAGCAATATTCATTTAGTACACCGACTTTATGCTTTCATATAGCATTTATTTTATGTTATCCTATGATATCGGTGTTAGCGTTTCATCAGGAGTAGGTTATGTTGGTATGCCTGCATTCGTGCATGTTGGTGGATAGCGTCAACATTGAGATTGTTTCGCTAGTTCTAGGAGCTTTAATTTCGACCATCTCACTTATTATTAGTAAAACCTTTTGTTTTATTACGCTCCACCTAGTTTTACGTTTGGTTCGAGTGGGACTCTCGCGTATTTTGTTGTTTTTACTGTTCGATCTACCGCTTCAGTAACTAGGTTGGTACCCCTGCTTTCCATCTGCTGATGGCGTCATGCTTCCTCCCCTACCACTCGCCCGAGTCCCTCTCTCGCCATATTTTTTCTGCATGCCTAACCTTACTTACGTGATTTCGCTTTTAATTATTTTTATGTATTTGTGCATTGATATTATATTTATTGCTTACTCCGTTATGATCATATTTTTGGGATTTTCATGTCATGATTAGGGGATCTCCAGTTGGTAGCCCTGTCTACCACTGCGCACTGGCGATTTCCCTGTACCATTACACCCCCCCCCCCCAACAAGTTGGGGAGGTTATTCCATCCCCCCCCCCCTTCAGTGTACACCCTTCCTCTCACTCGATGGTTGTTGGTTATGATTTACGGGTCAAGTATGCTTGTACCTCAGTCTTCCATCAACGTTCCGACATATTGAGGACTGAGTATACCAACGGGGTATGACTTAGTCTCATTCATTCATACCGGGCAGTTTCGTCTCCCCCCTCCCGTCGCCATCGGTCGGGGAGGGGGAAGGCCGGGACCACCGGGGACTATCACACGTGATTAGTCGGTATATCTGCACCTTGGTGTAACCTTGCTTTTAATTACGGTTGTTAGAATGAGCACTTATATTAGGAGTGTCCTCCCCTACGGTACCTCATGCTATTATCGTCCGTATAGGACTTATTATATCCCATATCATTATTTTATATTCTACATGAATCATTACCTTTGTCCCGGTACCTCAGGTAAGGTAGGGGGGGGTTCCACTGGCTCCCCCCGCGCTCTCCCGTTGTACCCTCCCGTCATCAGACATCGGAGCCGCCGAGCTCTTAACTACATGATCGGTTGACACTGACACGGTTTTGATTAATATTCTCCCTCCGGGAGCCCTATTCATTACAGACATTAGTTTTTGATCATAATTGGCGTTTTCTATTTATGTACTTTAAGGATGTATCTTGGGTACTTTAAGTTTACTTTAAGTTACTTTAAGTTTACTTTAAGTTTACTTACCAACCCTGTTCCCCGGCCACGGGGGCCCCGGAACTAGTTATGATTATATATTAATCACTGTTTTTTGCATCCTTTTTCATACCCGGCTCTGCCGGATTGCTATTGGAATAGTCTCAGTTCTCTGCATGTTTAGTCTAAGGCTATACATTTATTTTATTAACTGGCAGGTCCCGGACCCTCCGGGACCCCTTATAGAGAAACTAGTAGATGCTCATGGACTATTCCTTTTACAGGTGGTCCGTTGCCGGATGACAGCCTGCGCGGCCATCCTTCACCAGCCTTGCGGCCATGCTGTCTGTCGGTCCCACGCGGACTGTGGGATCCAGATGGACGATATTGTGGTATGGCACCCTGACAACTGCCTTATCTGTTATGACCTTATCTCCACCCTCGCTTCAGATTCGGTGAGCCTCTTTCAGTCATTTTTGTATTTACTTCCCTTCACTGGGCGACATCAATATGATAGATAATCATTGACTTCTGTTATGAATCTTCGGGTTCATTTATCATTTTGTCCTCGGGTTTGCTAACCTTATCCCCGTTCTTTCAGAGTTCCCAGGCGGTTAAAACTTCAGCAAGAGCCACTTTGAAATTGTGGGTAGGCGGCTTCGCCCGTAACGTAAAGGCCAGGAAGCCCTACGTCCTCTCAGAAGATTATTGTAGACTTATCTACCCGAATGCAAAATCTTCGGCAGCAGTGCCTAGGCAAGTGGCGGCTCCTATAATTGCTGACATTGCGGAAATCGTAGAACTCAATCTCGTCCAGGATACAGACATCCCTGACGACCCGGACCCCATTGAAGACAATGTTACGGCTCTGACCTTAGACATAGAGCCCATGGTTTTTGACGAACCTGACACAGGTAAGGTTGTAAGTGAGGCAGGTGGGTCTGGCGCTAAGACCTCTCTTCTTAGCCCCTCTTTTTCTCCAACTTCTAATAATTTTTCCTTTCTTGGTTTTGAAGGGAACCACGAATCCTCCCCAAGATCGCTCTCGGTTCCTGCCAAGGTCAAATCTCAGAAAAGACCTTTAGTGAGGACTCGTCAGAATCCTACACTACCTGGATCATCGAAGCCCAAGAAGGCTCCCCTCCCCGGAGCTCCTAGTGACTCGACTAGCACTGCCCCTATGTCTCAGGACCCGGGAGTGCAGTCATCCCCCTTAATTACCACAACCAACCTCGACCCGGAGGCCCTCACGAATATGTTGTCGAGGGTCGTTACAGAGCAGATTAGTTCTATACTTTCTGCCGTCACCAGAAGACTAGATACCCTGGAAAGTGGACTGCCTCAACAACAGCAGTTCCTCATCCCGGACGCCTCAAAACTTCCACCCTTCACGAAGAACAACCCGTGGAAAATGGCGCTCCACTGTCCTTTCACGGACGGAATGTTGACCATCGAGGGTTTTGGGACCAGGCCATTGAAGATTTTGAGTTCTTCCCTCCCGGTCTTCAATTTCCTTTCCCCGGCTTCGCCCGGCTTACGGAAGAGGCTCTTGTCCGACTAGATAAGGTCCCTAAAGAGACCGTTATCTTTCCGAAGGAACAGGCTCAGTCTGTTTGGGTTCGAACCTTAAATGAGTGGGGTTGTACAAACACCATGCTGACCCCCCACAAGAGTACTTACACCATGTTTCTTGTGGACGAACAGACCCCCACTCCTTGCGTCACCAAAATGGTTGAATTAGCCCTTCAGGCAGTGACCGAAGATAAGCCTTTGCCACAACTCCGGGAGACAGATCCTACATCTCTGCTGTTCCCATCAGATAATGAATGTTGGCTTAACATTCAATCGACATTCACTTCTGGTAAGCTATCCGCGGACTGTGCATCGACGCAATTCAGTGAACGCCTCCCAAGACTACCTGAAACCTTAATCCGACTCGAGTTCGAGTCCCGGTCTAGGTTTAGCCGGAGCCTCAACATCTCGACTATGGCGGAGATGTTTTCTCTTACTTATGACGAGGAACACTCTTTTAAAGTTATGACTAAAGCCACCCTGCAATCTTTGTTAGCAGACTGCTACGACTTCTTGGTGACCAAAAGACGTTGCCGTAAGCATGTCTTATCTGAAGCCACTATCCGCCATGAGCCAAATAAGCTCATTAAAGCCTCTGCTTGGGGTCCGGACCTTTTCCCGGAGGACATGGTCAACTCGGTATTGAGCGAAGCTGCCAGAGTGAACCAGAGTCTCAAAGTCCGTTGGGGTCTCACTCCCAAACGGAAGTTCGAACAATCGAGCATTCACTCCCGGGGCAGAAAAAGGCTACGCCCTTATAGCTCTACCCAATTCCGCCAACCTATTCAAGTAGTCCAGTCGGCCCCGGTCTCTCAGGGCATCCAACCCTCCACCTCCAAGTCTCAGCCCCAAGTGAAGTATGTCCTCGTCCCTGAAAACCAAGTGGCTTCGAACTCGTTTACCTCTCCTGTTTATAACCCGGTCTATGAGTCCCGGTTTTCCTCCCAAGGATACCAACGAGGCAGGGGCCCCGGTGCGAGGGGTTCTTTTCAGAACAGAAGCAAAGGGAGATATTTCTCCCGTGGAAAAGGGTCACATGGTGGCCGAGGCGGTAAAACCTCCAACTACTGACGGTCTTCAGGTAGGAGGGAGACTTTATGTGTTCCGGAGTCGCTGGAAATTCAGTCCTTGGGCCTTCAGCATAATCTCCAAGGGCCTGGGGTGGAGTTGGATAGAAGGGCCTCCTCCACCGAACAGATTCCATCAACCCTCGACACCGGACCTACTTTTGTTTACCCAAGATCTTCTTCGCAAGAACGCGATCAAGGAAACGAAATATCTGAAGTTTCAAGGTCGCTTATTCAGCGTTCCGAAGAAAGACTCCGACAGCCGAAGGGTCATCCTCGATCTGTCTCGACTAAACTTGTCCATTCAATGCGACAGGTTTCACATGCTTACCGTCTCGCAGGTGCGAACCTTGCTTCCCCGTGGGGCCGTCACCACCTCCATCGATCTTACCGATGCTTACTATCACGTTCCAATAGCGAGACACTTCCGCCCATTCCTAGGATTCAGACTGGACGACAAGGCTTACACGTTCAAAGTGATGCCTTTCGGGCTCAACATCGCGCCCAGAATCTTCACGAAACTGGCGGAATCGGTCATTCAGGAACTCCGATCCCACGGAATCCAAGTCGTCGCATACCTGGACGATTGGCTAATCTGGTCAGACAACGTCGAGGATTGTCTCAAGGCAACAAACAAGGTGATCCAATATCTTCAGTTTCTGGGATTCCAGATAAACTTCGGAAAGTCTCGTCTGACACCAAAGACCAAATTTCAGTGGCTGGGATTACGGTGGGACCTACGTTCTCACACTCTATGTCTCCCCAGGTCCAAGAGGATAGAGATTGCGAAAAATACCAAACGCTTTCTCGGGGAAAAGGTAACTTCCAGAAGGAACCAGGAGAGGATTCTAGGGTCCCTACAATTCGCTTCAGTGACAGACCTCCTTCTGAAAGCGAAATTGAAAGACATCAACCGAGTTTGGCGCTCCAGAGCGAACACCAAACGTCGGGACAAGAAGACACGCCTTCCTCCCATTCTTCGGAAGAGGCTTCTCCCATGGACAACCGCCAAGAGCCTATCAAAATCGGTTCCGTTGCAGTACCCCCCTCCAAGGATAGTCATCCACACGGATGCCTCCCTATCAGGTTGGGGAGGCTACTCCCAACACAGGAAAGTTCAGGGCCTTTGGTCTACAATGTTCCAGCAATTTCACATAAACGTCCTGGAGGCCATGGCTGTCTTACTAACCTTGAAACGTCTTTCCCCGGCCAAGAAACAACATCTGAGGATAGTCCTCGACAACGAAGTCATAGTCCGTTGTCTAAACAGAGGGGGCTCCAAGTCAGGTCCCATCAATCACGTGATGGTGGCAATCTTCTCCCTGGCGGCCTCAAACCAATGGCACCTATCCGCCGTTCATCTGGCTGGAGTTCGGAACGTTGTGGCAGACGCACTCTCCAGGACGGTACCGTTGGAGTCAGAATGGTCACTAGATCGCAAATCCTTTCAATGGATCCTCTTCCAAGTGCCGGATCTCCAGGTAGACCTCTTCGCGACGGAATCCAACCACAAGCTGAAATGTTATGTGGCCCCCAACCTGGACCCTCGGGCTTACGCCACGGATGCCATGTCTCTCGACTGGAACACCTGGGAAAGGATTTACCTTTTCCCACCGGTGAACCTACTGATGAAAGTGCTGGACAAACTTCGAACCTTCAAAGGTCAAGTAGCCCTGGTGGCCCCCAATTGGCCCAAGAGCAATTGGTTTCCTCTTTTACTGGAGCTGAATCTCCACCCTCACCAGATTCCCAACCCGACTTTGACCCAGATAGTACAAACGTGCACTGTGTTCGCTTCCTCAAACATTCAGACCACCCTAACTTTATGGACTTCATGAAGTTTGCGGCACACAAAGGGGCTAACATAAACCCCCAGAATACTTTATTTTTAGAATCTGACAAGAGAGACTCCACTCTTCGTCAATATGACTCAGCGGTCAAAAAACTAGCTAAGTTTTTGAAAGATTCTAGTACTGACTTTATGACACTAAACCTAACGGTAACCTTTTTCAGAACCTTGTTTGAGTCGGGCTTAGCAGCCAACACTATTACTACCATCAAGTCTGCCTTGAAGAAGATTTTTCTAATCGGCTTTAATATAGATCTAACAGATTCATTGCTAGCTTCGATCCCAAGAGCCTGTGCCAGACTGAGACCATCTTCTCGTCCTAGCCCGATTTCCTGGTTTCTCAATGATGTTCTTAAACTAGCGTCAGAAACCGTCAACGATTCATGTGAGTATATCCCTCTACTCAGGAAAACTCTCTTTCTCGTGAGTTTGGCATCTGGCGCCAGGATTTCGGAATTAGCTGCCTTATCAAGGGATCCAGGCCACATAGAGTTCCTTCCGTCAGGAGAGGTCCTCCTCTCCCCAGACAAGGTCTTCTTGGCCAAAAATGAAGACCCTCAGAATAGATGGTCCTCCTGGAAAATCATCCCTCTCCTTCAGGATCCTTCCCTATGCCCGGTTACCACTCTAAAGTCCTTTCTATCAAGGACTTCCTATAAGACCTCGGGACCCTTGTTCATCAGGGAGCGGGGAGGGACTATAACTTTGAAAGGGATCAGACAACAGATCTTGTATTTTATTAAACAGGCCAATCCAGAGTCTTTTCCTCACGTCCACGACATTCGGGCGGTAGCGACCTCAATAAATTTTTTCCATCATATGAACTTTACAGATATCTCTAAATATACCGGATGGAAATCCCCCTCAGTGTTCAAGCGGCACTATCTTAAACAATTAGAGGCCCTTCAACTCGCTACCGTAGCTGCAGGGAGCGTGGTATCCCCCGGACAAATTCCTTCTAACTAATCCCTGAATCCTATATCTTCCACCTTCTTCCTCTTACCTGCCTCACTTACAGTTCCTACCTGAGTTCGGTTTGTTGTATCACACCCATGGGTGTTCCTAGTTCGTAACATTGCCATTTTATTATCATTGTTCAATTTATTCTTCCATACGAACTGTATTTCTTTAGTGTTCAAGTGTATGTAATTTGTTCCAGTGTTTGACCTTAATTGGTTTTGTTTTAAGTTAATGATCTTTTGTCTTCCCTTCCTGGGATATTATACCTTATCATGCTGATGTTATTAAAGACGTCCGTCTTCTACGTTAACTTTTGATTAAACCACTGTTTGTTATGTTGATTTTTATTCGTTCCCGTATAGTTAATAAAGTTTGGGTTCGTTTTCTCTGGTACTATTTCACTGCGCGGCACAGGGATTGAGCCCAGAAAAGGGATTTTGACGAAGGAAAAATCTATTTCTGGGCGAGAGACCTGTGCCGCCCAGTGAACCCACCCTATTTGCTCCCCCCCTGTTCAGACCCCAAACTTAAGGGTGCTGTAAGGAGTGATGGGCAAGCGTGGGTTGAGTTAGTAGTACTGGTCTGCGAGGCAGGGGAGGTTGAACGGCACCTCACTATTGGGGGATTTCGAAGAGGAGAAATCTAAATGGTACGAGACCTCTGGTATTTCGCCCCAGTCTATACCGACACCATTAGGTGAGCGAGCTAGTTCAACCTAGCATTCCTTTACATTTTTTCTCTGGTAATATTAGCAGTTATATTCCTTTGAAATGGTGCTTAAGGAGCATTTCACTGGGCGGCACAGGTCTCTCGCCCAGAAATAGATTTTTCCTTCGTCAAAATCCCTTTTTTCAATATTAATCTTACCCGGTGATCATGTAGCTGATTCACACCCAGGGGGGTGGGTGGAGACCAGCATACATGTTAACAATAGAAGCTAAGTATCCCGTATTTCATTTTAGCAGTTATTCAAAATAACAAACATAAAATAAATAAGTACCTGGTAAGGAAGTCGACTTGAACTATTACTCTGCCTTTTTAAGTACGTCTTCCTTACTGAGCCTCGCGATCCTCTTAGGATGCTGAGCGACTCCTAGGTGCTGAAGTATGAAGGGCTGCAACCCATACTAAAGGACCTCATCACAACCTCTAATCTCGGCGCTTCTCAAGAAAGAATTTGACCACCCGCCAAATCAACCAGGATGCGAAAGGCTTCTTAGCCTTCCGGACAACCCAAAAACAACAATAAAAAGCATTTCAAGAGAAAGATTAAAAAAGGTTATGGGATTATGGGAATGTAGTGGTTGAGCCCTCACCTACTACTGCACTCGCTGCTACGAATGGTCCCAGGGTGTAGCAGTTCTCGTAAAGAGACTGGACATCTTTAAGGTAAAATGATGCGAACACTGACTTGCTTCTCCAATAGGTTGCATCCATTACACTCTGCAGAGATCTGTTTTGTTTGAAGGCCACTGAAGTAGCGACAGCTCTAACTTCATGTGTCCTTACCTTCAGCAAAGCATGGTCCTCCTCATTCAGATGAGAATGGGCTTCTCTAATCAAAAGTCTGATGTAATAAGAAACTGCGTTCTTCGACATCGGTAAAGCAGGTTTCTTAATAGAACACCATAAAGCTTCTGATTGTCCTCGTAATGGCTTCCTACGTCTTAAATAGTACTTAAGAGCTCTTACTGGGCAAAGTACTCTCTCTTGTTCGTTTCCAACCAAACTGGACAGACTTAGAATCTCGAACGATTTGGGCCAAGGACGAGAAGGGAGCTCGTTTTTAGCTAAAAAACCAAGCTGTAAGGAACATGTAGCCGTTTCAGATGTAAATCCTATGTTCCTGCTGAAGGCGTGTATCTCACTGACTCTTTTAGCTGTTGCTAAGCAAACGAGGAAAAGAGTCTTCAAAGTGAGATCTTTAAAAGAGGCTGACTGAAGTGGTTCGAACCTTGCTGACATCAGGAACCTTAAAACTACGTCTAAGTTCCAACCTGGTGTGGCTAACCGACGCTCCTTTGAGGTCTCAAAAGACTTAAGGAGGTCCTGTAGATCTTTGTTGTTGGAAAGATCTAAGCCTCTGTGGCGGAAGACTGCTGCCAACATGCTTCTGTAACCTTTGATCGTAGGAGCTGATAGGGATCTTACCTTCCTTAGGTGTAAAAGGAAGTCAGCTATCTGCGTTACAGAGGTACTGGTTGAGGATACTGAATTCGCCTTGCACCAGCTTCGGAAGACTTCCCATTTTGACTGGTAGACCTTGAGAGTGGATGTCCTCCTTGCTCTGGCAATCGCTCTGGCTGCCTCCTTCGAAAAGCCTCTAGCTCTTGAGAGTCTTTCGATAGTCTGAAGGCAGTCAGACGAAGAGCGTGGAGGCTTGGGTGAACCTTCTTTACGTGCGGCTGACGCAGAAGGTCCACTCTTAGAGGAAGAGTACTGGGAACGTCTACTAGCCATTGCAGTACCTCGGTGAACCATTCTCTCGCGGGCCAGAGGGGAGCAACCAACGTCAACCTTGTCCCTTCGTGAGAGGCGAACTTCTGCAGTACCTTGTTGACAATCTTGAACGGGGGGAACGCATAAAGGTCTAGATGGGACCAATCCAGAAGAAAGGCATCTACGTGAACTACTGCTGGGTCCGGAATCGGTGAGCAATAATTTGGGAGCCTCTTGGTCATCGAGGTAGCGAACAGATCTATGGTGGGCTGACCCCATAGGGCCCATAGTCTGTTGCAAACATTCTTGTGAAGGGTCCATTCTGTAGGGATGATCTGACCCTTCCGGCTGAGGCGGTCTGCCATGACATTCATGTCGCCTTGAATGAACCTCGCTACAAGCGATATCTTTCGATCTCTTGACCAGGTGAGGAGGTCCCTTGCGATCTCGAACAACGTCATCGAATGAGTCCCTCCCTGCTTGGAGATGTACGCCAAGGCTGTAGTGTTGTCGGAGTTCACCTCCACCACCTTGCCTAGAAGGAGGGACTTGAAGCTTCTCAAGGCCAGATGAACTGCCAGTAGCTCCTTGCAGTTGATGTGTAGTGCTCTTTGATCCGGATTCCACGTGCCCGAGCATTCCCGACCGTCCAGTGTCGCACCCCAGCCCGTGTCCGATGCGTCCGAGAAGAGAAGGTGGTCGGGGGTCTGAACAGCCAGTGGTAGACCTTCCTTGAGAAGAATGTTGTTCTTCCACCAAGTCAGTGCAGACTTCATCTCTTCGGATATAGGAACTGAGACCGCTTCTAGCGTCATGTCCTTTCTCCAGTGAGCAGCTAGGTGATACTGAAGGGGTCGGAGGTGGAGTCTCCCTAACGCGATGAACTGGTCCAGCGATGAAAGCGTCCCTATTAGACTCATCCACTGTCTGACTGAACATCGGTTCCTTTTCAGCATGCTCTGGATGCATTCTTGGGCTTGACTGATTCTGGGGGCCGACGGAAAAGCCCGAAAAGCTCGACTCTGAATCTCCATACCTAGATAGACTATAGTTTGGGATGGGACGAGTTGGGACTTTTCTATATTGACCAGGAGACCCAATTCCTTGGTCAGATCCATAGTCCATTTGAGATTCTCCAGACAGCGACGACTTGACGAAGCTCTTAAAAGCCAGTCGTCCAAATAGAGGGAGGCTCTGATGTCTGCTAGATGCAGGAATTTGGCAATATTCCTCATCGGTTAGGTAAACACTAGAGGTGCCGTGCTTAGGCCAAAGCACAGGGCTTGGAACTGGTAAACCACCTTCCCAAAGACGAACCTTAGGAAAGGTTGGGAATCTGGGTGGATGGGGACGTGAAAGTACGCGTCCTTTAGGTCTAACGAGACCATCCAGTCTTCCTTCCTGACCGATGCTAGCACCGACTTCGTCGTCTCCATGGTGAACGTCTGCTTGGTGACAAAGACATTTAGAGCACTGACGTCCAGCACCGGTCTCCACCCTCCTGTCTTCTTCGCTACTAAGAAGAGACGGTTGTAGAAGCCCGGGGATTGATGGTCCCGGACTATGACTACCGCTCCCTTTTGTAGCAAGAGAGACACCTCTTGCTCTAAAGCTAGCCTCTTGTCCTCCTCTCTGTACCTGGGAGAGAGGTCGATGGGAGTTGTTGCTAGAGGGGGCTTGCGCAAGAATGGAATCCTGTACCCCTCTCTGAGCAACTTCACAGACTGTGCGTCTGCACCCCTGTTCTCCCAGGCCTGCCAGTAGTTCTTGAGCCTGGCTCCCACTGCTGTCTGGAGAAGATGGCAGTCAGACTCTGCCTTTTGAGGACTTGGAACCCTTCTTCTTTTTGCCACGTTGACTATCGGCACGGGTACCTCCTCTGCTGGAGGTTCTGCCACGAAAGGGCGGAATGAACCTAGACGCTGGTGTGTCCATCCTAGGTCTAGGCACGGAAGGTAAAGCTGTGACTTTACGTGCGGATGACGCCACCAGGTCATGGGTGTCTTTCTGGATCAACGAGACGGCAATCCCCTTGATCAGCTCTTCAGGAAA
Source organism: Palaemon carinicauda (assembly GCF_036898095.1). Lineage (NCBI taxonomy): Eukaryota > Metazoa > Arthropoda > Malacostraca > Decapoda > Palaemonidae > Palaemon > Palaemon carinicauda. The sequence continues at coordinate 119,414,449 of NC_090743.1, read as the reverse complement.
GAGACACTTGGATAGCGGAGCAAACATCAGCTCTGACTTCTGACATGGTGTGATCCCCGCCGACAAGAAGGAGCAAAGGTGATCTCGCTTCTTAAGAACTCCAGACACGAAAGAAGCCGCAAGCTCGCCAGACCCATCCCGAATGGCTTTGTCCATGCATGACATGATGAGCATGGCAGAGTCCTTATCCGAAGGGGAGGTCTTTCTGCTCAACGCTCCCAAACACCAGTCCAGGAAGTTGAAGATCTCAAACGCACGGAAAACTCCCTTCAAAAGATGGTCCATGTCCGAAAAGGTCCAGCAAATCTTGGAGCGTCTCATAGCTAGTCTGCGGGGAGAGTCTACCAGACTTGAGAAGTCGCCCTGGGCAGAGGCAGGAACTCCCAAGCCGAGAACTTCTCCCGTGGCATACCAGACGCTAGATTTGGAAGCAAGCTTGGTCGGGGGAAAGATGAAGGATGTCTTCCCAAGTTGCTTCTTGGCCTGCAACCACTCTCCCAGTACCCTTAAAGCTCTCTTGGATGAGCGCGCGAGTACGAGCTTCGTAAAGGCAGGAGCTGCTGACTGCATGCCTAAAGCGAACTCAGAGGGAGGTAAGCGTGGGGCTGCAGACACAAACTGGTCCGGATACAACTCCTTAAACAGGGCAAGGACTTTCCTAAAGTCTAAGGAGGGAGGCGTAGTCTTGGGTTCATCTATGTCGGAGTGTTGATCGTCCAAATGCGCAGCTTCGTCGTCATCAGAGATTCCTTCATCCGAATGCTGAGGAGGAAGCGGCAAAGGAGGAGAAGAAAGCTGAACGGCTGAATCCGGCAGCACGGGTGCATGCGTAGCTGCACTGGATCCAACATCATGCCGCTGCTGGTCAGTCTGAGAGCTGGCAACAACAAAAGCGGAGTGGTGGTGCGTGGTGGGGACTGCCGTGGGTTGCGGAGACTGCCGCATTGCGTCAAAACACGGCAGCACCTTCCCACTGCTGATGCGGTAGCTCACGCATGTCAACGGAGGGTGCCGCACGTCGGCTAACGTCAACATGCGTCTGGCAGGGTCGACTGCGCATCGGTGGTGGAGCTCTCACAGCCGGAGTGTGGGAGCAGGCAGCCGCAGTGTCAGCTGAGCGCACAACCGTGGCAGGTTGTAGGTTAACGGGTGCATCGTTAACCTTCTCAGCACGATACTCCTGCATGAAGGAAGCTAGCTGAGTCTGCATAGACTGCAGCAAAGACCACTTAGGGTCTACAGCGGTTGGTGCGGCAACAGACGGAGTGATTGCCTGCTGCGGAACCACTCTACCTCTCTTGGGAGGTGTGCAGTCTTCGGAAGACTGCGGCGAGTCCGAACTGACCCAGTGGCTACACCTGGGCCGTTGGACTCGCTCGGAAGGGACCTTGCGCTTGAGAGGTCGTGAGACCTTGGTCCAGCGTTTCTGACGAGAAACTTCTTCCGCAGACGAGGAATGAATGGGCTCACTCGTCTGTTTGTGGGTGGGACGATCTCTGCAAGATACATCCGCAACCACTGAGGGTACATCTGTACGCTGATCAAGGCCTGTCGAACCCTTTGGTCCTTCGACATTGCTTCTCCCCTGGGCTTGGGAGCTTGCAAGAGGTCCCGGACTGGGAGGACGACTGGCACGAACAGATGCACCCTCATGCGTAACACTGACACTTTTCACAGCACTTGCACTCACTACACTTCCCACTGCACTTTTCTCCTTCAACTCTTTGACGTCGGCCAAGAGTTGAATGCGGTCATTCGCTAATGACTCAACTCTGTCACCAAGAGCCTGAATGGCACGCATCATGTCCGCCATCGAGGGTTGCTGAGAGCTAGTAGAAGGGTCGGGTGTAACCACTACAGGGGAAGGAATAGGTTGTGGGGCATGGGGAGAGGAAAAATCAAACGAGCGAGACGAACTCCTCCTGATCCTATCCTTCTCTAGCCTACGTGCATTCTTAAGGAATTCTTGAAAATCGAATTCCGAAAGCCCAGCGCATTCCTCACATCGATCTTCCAATTGACAGGCTTTACCCCTACAATTGGAACAAACGGTGTGAGGATCTATAGAGGCCTTCGGAAGACGCCTAGAACAGTCCCTAGCGCTACACTGCCTGTACTTGGGGACTTGAGTAGGGTCAGACATCTTGAATTAGTCAAAGGGGGAAATCCAAAATCTATCCAAGTCGTCAACAAATAATCCAAAATCTAATCAATAAAGCTTGATAAGGTATTGATGATAACTCCTGTACAGCGAAAGCTAATAACTAGAGAGAATACATCACCAAAAAGCGTGAAAATCAACTCCAGAAACAACAGCGTATCAAGTAGGTCTTGCCGGTGGCACGACAGAGAGAAAATTGGTTCTTGTTGACAAGAAGTACCTGAGTACCTACTCGACAGATGGCGCTGTTGTTGTACACCCCCACCTGTATAGCGATCGCTGGCGTATCCCGCCCGTAGGTTTTTTCTGTCGGGCAGCAGAGCTGCAGCTACATGATCACCGGGTAAGATTAATATTGAAAAATGAGTGATCTGCAGCAATAATAATGGTCAGAAATGCAAAATAAACACAAAACCATTAGAAAAATATATGGTCTACGTAAGTGACTGAAAATTAAAGTATCATCATCTATGATTCACTAAACATCCTTCTAATGGTTTTTGCTATGCCGTGGCTCACTTCACTTGCAAATAAACAATCTTACTACTTCTATGTTCTGGCAAGAGGTACATGTTGACCTGCACTCGTGAGCCACATGGGTCATTATTTTGGGATTATTTTTTACTTTCACATGAGTAACATTAGCTATACACTCTTCGGAGAGAGTTTTCATCATGATCAATTGCCAACATATATGGAATTACACTAGATTTTGAAATAGATTATACTTCCCTAAGTTCCCTCTTGGAGACATCTATATGATGGTCGTGAAGCTCTAACTGGAGGGGAGGGTGGAAAGAAAAAGGGCTATTGTAGAACAGCACCCAGGAACTTGTGCATAAATATTTGGAAGCATGTAATTAGTTAAAAAGGCCAGGTAATGATTACGTCATAAATAAAAAAAAAAAAGAATAGCTCGCAAAAGCGAATGCAAGAAACGCATGAGCAATAACTCGCCATCATTCTCCCAAGTGTAAACAAACATGAACTTAGAGTGAGAGATGAACTTCACATTTTAATCATCAGGTAGGCGTGTTATTATACTCCAGCCACTTTTAAACATAGAGAAAAATACCAAACTAGCAAGCAATTGTCAATTTCTTATAGCAAATTTCAGTTTCACTAATAATTAAAGTATATACATTAACCGGAGGCTTTGGCGTCAATATGCATAGGCTCCCAAAAAACCAAAGTCCTAACAATCCTTAGGGGTGCCGTGTTCACCTGATCCCTCATATGGATAGGACCTGAGAGGCCTTGATAGCACGTGTAATGACTGTTGTAATATGTTGCTTTGGTTGGGTTGCCCTTGGTCCCTTCAATGAAATTAATTACCA